>NW_017729028.1:2900354-2902561 GCF_001723915.1 Gavialis gangeticus | reverse complement strand
GGCCTCCTCTGGACCCTCTCCATGCTGTCCACATCCCTCTTAAAGTGCGGCGCCCAGAACTGGACGCAGTACTCCAGCTGCGGCCTGACCAGTGCCGCATAGAGGGGGACGATCACCTCCTTGGACCTGCTTGAGATGCATCTGTGGATGCACGACAAGGTGCAGTTGGCCTTCCTAGCCACCTCCCCACATTGCCGACTCATGTTCATCTTGGAGTCAATAATGACTCCCAGACTTACCAGAACCACTTGGCAAGAATAGGTGCATCTCCATGCAGCTTTTTGGCAGGTGCCTACATGTGGAGAGACTTGGGACTAAAGTTTTTGCACTTGGCACTAAAGTTAGTCCCAAATCCCTTAATCCTGCCATGTGTACCAGGGGGAGCTCCGGCCTCTGGCCACATGGTTGCCAGCACTTGGCAGCAATGTTGAAGCCAGAGACAGCTGCCAGTACTTGGTAGCCATCTGGGAAACTCTGATACCTAGCCAGACCCCTCCCTGCCCAGGAGCTGCATGCCCACCACAGGGGCCTCATGCACCAGCTCCCTTCCTGCCTCTCCACACCAGGGCTGCCCCTGCCTGTGGTGCCCAGCACCCTACTGCTCCAGCCTGACTCCTGCCAGCAATGCCCTGCACTGCTTCTAGCCATAGTGCTGGCCCTACTGGCCTCAGCAGGCCTCCCCCCAATCCTTTCCAGGCCCCAAGTCAGCTGCTCACCCACCAGTGGGGGCCAGGGAACTGACTGTGGAGTAGGGCACCCCCTTCTCCTGCACTCCCCGGTTCAGCCCACCTGCCTCACTGCCCACACACCCCATTCCCCCTGCCTACCCCCAGCAAGACTCTTAGGAGATGCACAAGGGGGAAACAAAAAAATGTTATTACACTCAAAACCCCCACCCCTCCCCCCTCAATAAACAGTGCCTCTCCACCACGCTCTCCACCCACCAACAATAAAAAACCCACTTGCAAGAGGTAAACTATATACATGAGGCAAAATATATGCAGGAGACAAATTATATACATGAGGCAAACTATATACATATTGACCACTATTTAGTCTTGTCCAGGCTCCTGTGTGTATGCCCCAAGGCACAAAATGGGTGCTGGCTCTTATAGCCTGAATCTAAGGGCTGCCAGAGAGCAGCTCAGCCCTGGGGAAGAAAAGACAGTGAGCCAGAAGACCTGGGGCTGGGCTCGGGCTGGCCTCCTAGTGGTTGGGCAGACCTGGCAATAAAGTTACTGCTGGATTGTGTCTACATGTGCATTAATGCACTTTAACTTTAACTGAATTTCCAGGTATCAAATTAAGGTGCGATTAGCTTAAATGAGCCATTTTAAATGTGCATTAAGGGTATGCAGGTGTAGGTGTGCAACCTTAATGCACATTAAATTAAGATAATGTGCATTTATGCATCTCATATAGATGCACCCAATATGACATAAATTGATTTTTTAAGACGGTGCATATAGAATTGTGTGCTACTATACAGTGAAAGAATAGGCCTTTGTGTCCTGCTTTATATTCCCCAGATCAAGAGCATCCAATTCCTGTCTGTTTCATTGTGTGACTTGCTTAACTGTAATCATACCTTGATGTCTTTGGTTACAGTAAAAGCTGATGCCATGGAAAAATCTCTTTAATATTTACATTTGTGAGATCTGTGGAGATGATGCAATGCCCTTCTTATCTAAAGTGCATTACCTCACTGTGTCTGTGAATCAGAATCATCATTAGATCTGTATGAGCTCACCCTTTAAAAATATATATTCATTGTTCTGGGAAGTAGGGGAAAACACTGCTACTAGCACTTCTCATTTTATTCAAACCTTATGACATTTATGCCCTTGCTCTAGCTTTATTTCCACTTTGTGTATCCATCAGCTTAATGTAAAATATCTCCGCTAGAGATGAAATAAAGACTTTTGTTGAACATTCTTTGTCTTGTAGTACTCCCTTCAAGACTCTAGATCCATAGAGGAATTTGGAGTGCATATTGCTTTTTTATTATGGTCTTTTATTATCAAAAGCTGCTTAGATGGATTAACTTCAACTTAGTATGTAAAGATCTAGACTTTACCTTAAAAATAAGAAAAGACAATATGAAAAAAAATATTTAGAATACACCAGCTATATACAGGAAGCCCTTGGACTTACAACATAATTGGTTCCTGAAAATTATGTCTTAAGTTGAAACGTTGCAACTTGGA
>NW_017729028.1:2893223-2895354 GCF_001723915.1 Gavialis gangeticus | reverse complement strand
CATGACAATGCAATGTGGTGGTCAGCAGGGCAAACAACACGCTAGCACACATCAACCGACGTATCTCATGTAAAACTAAAGAAGTGATACTCCCTCTGTACTCAGCACTGGTGAGACTGCAGTTGGAGTACTGCATCCAGTTCTGGGTGCTGCACTTCAATAAGGATGAGGAAAATCTTGAGAGGGTCCAGAAAAGAGCTACCCATAGGATCAGGGGCTTGCAAGGCAAGCCACAGGAGGAAAGGCTGAGGGACTTGGGCCTCTTTAGCCTAAAGAAGAGAAGGTTGAAGGGGGATTTGATAGTGGGTTACTGCTATATCAGAGGAGTGCATCAAAAGCTTGGTGAGCAACTGTTCACTATGGCACCCCTGGGGAAGACCAGGACCAGTGGATATAAACTTCTGGAAGGCCACTTTAAGCTTAATACCAAGAAAGACTCCTTCACAGTCAGGGTGGCCAGACTGTGGAATAAACTCCCTCCAGAGGTGGTGCAGTCACCTACCCTGGAGGTTTTCAAAAGGAGACTGGACAGTCACCTCACTGGGGTCACTTGACCCCAGTTGTCTTCCTGCCTAGAGTGGGGGGTCTGGACCTGATGATCTGCAAGGTTCCTTCCAGCCCCTAACAATCTACGAATCCATGAAAAAAGCATTGTTAAAGTCCAGTTATATCATGTCCACTGCTCTCGCCACATCCATAGAGCTAGTCATTTCATCATAAAAGGCAATTTGGTGAGTCAGGCTTGATTTGCCCTTCATTAATCCATGCTGACTGCCCCTAATCACTTTCTCCCTCTCCAAGTGCTTAGATATGGATTCTTTAAGGACCTGCTCCATGATTTTCCCAGGGACTGAGATAAGGCTGACCAGTTCGTAGTTCACTGGATCCTCTTCCTTCCCTTTCTTGAAGATGGGCACTATATTTGCCCTTTTCCAATCATCTGGAACTTCTCTGGATCACCACGAGTTATCAAAGATAATGCCCAGTTACTCTGCAGTCATATTGGCCAACTCCCTTAGCACCTTCAGGTGCATCACATCCCACCCCATGGACTTGTACACATTTCTAAATAGCCCGTAACCTGTTCTTTTGCCATTTTCAGCTGCTTGCCTCTTCCTCAAACTGCACTGCCAGGTGCAGTAGTCTGGGAGCTGACCTTGCCTGTGAAAACTGAGGTGAAAAATGCACTGCATACTTCAGCCTTTCCACATCATTTGTCACTAGGTTGCCTCTCACTTATTCAGTAAGGAACCCACACTTAACTATAATCACTACAGGATTAATAAACAATATCTTTGCACTATTTTCCCCCAGTTTTTGTGCTTTCAAGCTAGGAAATTACTACACGTTCCAACAAAGTTATACTTGTTTTTTAAATGCAATAATATAGTACTAGACTCCTAGCATATTAGTAAATCTTCCAGTTTCTCTTTAACTGGGGAAAAACGTGTTGTGTATTATGAGATGATGCACCACAGCACCTACACCCCAACTTTTCAAAATCCTAAATCCACTCAGGGGAGTCAGGCACACAGGAAATCCCTTAGGAACTATACGCTGGCACAAATTCACCACATTTTCCCCAGCTGCAAGGTGCACATCTCTGAACAATTCTCTCTAACATAAATGCAAACTAGTTTGTATATTTAAAAATACCAGAAACAAAACTCAGGAAGAAGAAAACTCTTTACTGAACATAAAGTTGTCTCACTGGAGAATGTATGAGGTAGAAAGAACCTCCTCTTGTGGCAGATGTTAGGCATGATGCTTAATGCAGTACTACAGTGATGGGGCTGCACGGAGAATGGAAAATTCCCCACAGAGTTCCCATTGGGAAAACCACATAATTTCCTGCTACAAAATAGGCAGCGGTTTACATGATATTGTCTTATTTTGACTTAAATTTAAAAAAAATGAAAAACATAAGATGCATGAGATTTTATGTTTTCTTCAAAATATCAAATACAGCACTTAAAAAAATAAGTCTTTAAGCAATATTCTTTGTTGGAACATTCCAGTTAATTGCTACTTATCATATTCTGTGAAGAAAATCTCATTTTTCAGTCTCTTTCTCTAGTATTGAGAAATACTATTATATTTGATATAAATGTGTGCACTCCTCATATCTATT
>NW_017729028.1:2861356-2888223 GCF_001723915.1 Gavialis gangeticus | reverse complement strand
CTCACCCTTTAAAAATATATATTCATTGTTCTGGGAAGTAGGGGAAAACACTGCTACTAGCACTTCTCATTTTATTCAAACCTTATGACATTTATGCCCTTGCTCTAGCTTTATTTCCACTTTGTGTATCCATCAGCTTAATGTAAAATATCTCCGCTAGAGATGAAATAAAGACTTTTGTTGAACATTCTTTGTCTTGTAGTACTCCCTTCAAGACTCTAGATCCATAGAGGAATTTGGAGTGCATATTGCTTTTTTATTATGGTCTTTTATTATCAAAAGCTGCTTAGATGGATTAACTTCAACTTAGTATGTAAAGATCTAGACTTTACCTTAAAAATAAGAAAAGACAATATGAAAAAAAATATTTAGAATACACCAGCTATATACAGGAAGCCCTTGGACTTACAACATAATTGGTTCCTGAAAATTATGTCTTAAGTTGAAACGTTGCAACTTGGAACCAATTTTCCCATAGGAAACCATGTTATAAATGGGGGATTGGGTCCTGAACCAAGGTCCAATACCCTATTTTCACTAAAAATACCTTAGAATTTTGTACTTAATCCATTATAGATGGGTAATATAGCTGCATTAATATATTTATATTATAAATAGCAATCATATTGATTTGGAAGGACTTCTTTGAGGTGACTTTGCTGGACTTTTTGAAAGGCTTTTGGTTGGACTTTTTGAAGGGTTCTTGGCAGGAGTCTTCTTAGGAGTTTTGGCTGCAAGCTTCTCTGGAGTCTGGGCTGCTTTCTTCAAGAAAGTGTCAAAGGCAGTTTGGACAGATGTTCTCCAGGGAGATGAGCGATGCAGCCAACTTGTTTACTGGCATCACATCGGATCAAGCATTGTAAAGTCAAAACTGATGTCATAAAGTTGAAACAGGGTATCAAGTTATAAACGTTGTAAGCGCGAAACTTTGTAACTCAAAATGTTGTAAGTCGAGGATTGGGTGTATTGGCAGAACAGCAATATCAGCTATATCATGGAAGTGCCACTCATAATTTGATATGTTTGGCTAAATCAAGTTTATACTGAAATAATATGAATGGATAAAGTTCATATGCTTCATTCTTTCATATGTATTAGTACATATAAAATATAGCATATCCTCTTCAAAATTGCAATTGTTGCTGTTTGAGTAGAGAATGAATTTTCTGAGAACCAAGATCTTCATTGTACCGTAGGATGACCACCTTTTCAAAAGGGAAGGCTGGAAAAATGCCTGCCTCTCCTTCCCCACCTGCTGCTGGCAGCACAGCCAGACCAGAGCAGACTGGGGTAGGGCAGGGATGAATGTGGGCTCCCCATTGCAGACTTGGGGCTCCCTGCCCTACCTGTTTTCCCCAGGAGTCCTGCACTGGCCACATGCCCCCTGCTTGCCTGGCAGCAGCAGGGGCATAACTCCACACCACCACTGCCCCCGCTGCTGTTGGGTGGACAAGGGGTGTGTCACCATGGGTGTGTGGCCAGTGCAGGGCTTCCAGGGGGAGAGCAGCAGGGTGCCCTGGCTGGGCAGTGACCCCAGCCCCTCCCCCACTCCTTCCCTCCCTCACCATGGGGGCCTCAATCTGTCTCTGCTCCTACTCCCCTATACCCCCTCCCACCATAGACTTACCTGCAGGGAGCTGCTCTCCAGGCTGCTGGACTATGTTCCTGGTGGCATGCATGTGTGTGAGAGTGCATGTGCACATGGTTCCCCCTGCATTCTGCTCCCGGCAGCCCCTTTCAGGCTGGAATGCTGTCAGCCTGCAAGGGGAAACCTGACATTTCCTGCAGATCTCTGCATGATGCTATGAATCCAGGACAAATGCTGTCCCACAATTGTGCAGCCCAAGACAAGAACCTGAGGTTCCCATTGTGGGACTATCCTGCTGAATTAGGGATAGGTGGTCACCCTATTGTACCCAGTAAAGACATAATGGTTGGAGAGTGGGAGGGGGATCCAGGGAGGGAACTGTTGAATTTGGATGTGAAAAACAATGCAACATAATCTGGGCCTAGTAATACAATAATGTACTGATCACATTATTATTGCATTGTGTCATTGCAGGGCAGAATTTGGGGGTTTTGGGTGGCCTACCTGTGTTTTTCAACTTCTGAACATGGGGCTGTCCAACTGGAATGGGATGAATGAGAGATTAATTTATGGCCCCTAGGTTTCAACTTACACACTGCTTTCCCCCATTGTTCTTCTGCAACAAGAGAAGGCTGAGGGGGGACCTGGTGACCGTCTATAGACTCACTAGGGGGGACCAGAAGGGTTTGGGGGAGACGCTGTTTCCCCTAGCGCCCGCTGGCATAACAAGGAGTAATGGGCACAAGTTGATGGAGAGGAGGTATAGATTGGACATCCGCAAGAACTACTTCACAGTTAGGGCGGCTAGGAGCTGGAACCAACTTCCAAGGGAAGTGGTGCTGGCCCCTACCCTGGGGGTCTTTAAGAAGAGGCTGGATGCCTACCTGGCTGGACTCATTTGAGTCCCTTTTCTTGTTTTTGGGGGTTTTTGTTGTTCTCCCGCCCTGGCGGGGGGTCGGGCTAGAAGATCTACTAGGTCCCTTCCAACCCTTAATCTATGAAACTATGAAACTATGAAACAGCAGCCAGGGTCTCAGGCCTCCTTCTCCTTCCTCTGGCTACCTGTTTCTGCCTGCCAGGGCATGTGGCAGTACAGAGTAGCTTGAGGAGCTGAGAGTAATACCAGGCCATGTGGTCGGGGGGTGGGGAATTATGCCTGCAAGGGGCAGTGATGGAGGGAGGGGCAGGTGGGGCAGTTGGTGGTGTGTCCATGATGGCATGCATTGCAGCAAGGGTGGGGAGGGAATTGCACTTGTGCAGTGCAATATTGAGAGTGGGGGTGCCTATGCAGGCACATGAAGAAGCTTGGGGAAGCCTCCATACAGCCCAGAACATGATAACCCAGTAACCCATGGCTTGCCTGGTGTGGCCCATATGGCATGCAATGCCCAGGGTGTATAGCTTCCTGGTGCTTAGAAGTTGGACAGCCCTGTCTTAAAATACATGGCCTTTTTTTAAAGTTAAAACTTAATCCTCAGTTTTCTTGACTTTTATATTTTGTCTAAGATAATAGTGAGATCCCTGCAATATAGTCTCATCTGCACTGTATTTTACAGATTTTTTCTTAGAGATACATTAACGTAAAGCTCTTCTGTGGTGCTCATAATGATTTCTAAACACCTCAGTACAGCAAGTCATATTCAAGCATTTATTGCATGCATGCAGTTAAGTCAATCTGCATAAGAACTAGTGGCAACTTTTCCCCAAAGATTACAGTATCAAAGTCTTGCTTTGTACTTTATTGTTAAAATATATAGTACGTCCACATTTGAATAGTATGTCTACATTTGAAACTGGCCTTCACAGACATTTTGCCTCAAAAAGGGTCAGGGATTGTTCTTTACCTGAATGTGGGTCTTTCCACTGTTGCCAATAAAATGTCATGGATGTACCACACTGTTAGCTGACTATAGGATCCTGATGAACTTCACATATATTGGATTTTTGCTTGATAGAAGAGTGAATCTAATAATGATCAAGAAATTATTTCCCCCATGCAACACTGACATTTTATTTTTTATCAATTTTTGTTAATTTCTTTTTCAGTTGCACTTATTTTCATTTCTGCCATTTTTTGACGTTTTAGAAGCTTAGAAGTATAAGGATTCTGCTATTTTTAAATAAAAACCCACTATTGTTCAATAGGTTTGTTTCCACAAAAACTTCCAGGTTAATCAAAAAAGTCATTTTTCTCTGTAAAAACATTTTAATAGAAAATTTGACAAATTCTAGATGATAGTGCTAAAATGTTGCAAAATTTAGTGGTTACATTTATAATGCATTACTTAACATTCATTCATGTTATCAAATGCAGAAAAATGCTCAGTATAAATTGAACATATATCTCAAAACTGTTAAAAGAAAAAAATAAAAGATATTCAGGTACAAAGTTTAGAAAGTACTTGGACAGAATCATTCCAGAAATGAGTCATTCTAGTTTCAATGTGGATTCTTATTTGCTAGTTGCCAATATTAAACAGACAACTTAATTATAATTGTCACAGGGAAACTACAGAGAACAGACCCCGAGGGGCAAGGGGGAGTCTCAGGACCCAAAACACAACAGAGAAGGCGAGGGAAGCAAGAAAGAAACGGCGATTCCCTTACCTGCAGCTGACACCGTGGCAAGACTGGAAGAGGCGGCGGGACCCGTGTGATGATTAGCCGCCTCTTTTTGAAACTGCAGCCAGCTGCGGTTAATTACAAGCGGAGTCAGCGCGGGACAGTAAAAAGCAATTGAAGGGAAGAAGAAGGGGGAGAGAGCCAGAGCGGAGCCTTCAGCGGAGGTGCTCTTGGAGCCCTGTTCAGAGGCGAGGAGGATCCAGACAACTCACCACGAAGCAAGAGGCTACCCTGAAGCTGCCAGAGGGAGGATGCCAGCGGTGAGGCAGCGGATGCCCTGATTCGCAGTGGTGGAGTCAGGGGCGAAGATCCAGGGACTCCGGATGAAGAGGCCGACGGTGGAGATAGCCCCGAGGAGAGGGTGACGAGAGGCGACCCTGCAATCCAGGTGGGATCGGCACGGGTTTGGGAAGGCTCCCGGAGTCTACCCCAATGGGGAGCAGAGAGCTTAAGCAGCGAGAGGGGCTGCAGGAAGCAAGCTCCTACCAGGCTGAGCCGCTCGGCGAGGAACCGAGTGGGGTTGAATTGGAGGGACCAGTAGTAGTCCCATGCGGCACTCAGGAGGGAAATCAGATGGACAGAGGGGTGCCTTAGACAGGCTTAATAGGGAGAGGAATTCTCCGGGCCAGGGAGCCCAATCTTTGTTTGAAACCAGGGATTTTTACTGGTAGTGTTTTCTTAATTTTTGTTGTTCTGTTTCCCACTTTTGGAGGGGTAGGGAGGAAGGCCGTGGAGGGTCTCATAATCAGCTCAATACAGGGTCAGGATAGAGCTTCATATCTGTACCAGAGTGCCCCTTTACATCATGAGATGAGGGTCAGGCCCGGAAATGACAGCAGCTCGGCGAGGCTGGGTATTAGGGCGAGGTGTAGGGGAGGTTGGAGCCTCACAGAAGACCATCGCCCCAAGACTCCTGACTCCAGATATGCCCTAGTAGTCGACCCCACCACTGAAATAAAGAGCAAAGTCATGGCAGGTGAGATTGGGCTGAAGGCTACCCCAGGGCAACACATCCAGGCTATACAACATCAGGGATGGAGCGACAGGCAAGCTTACACACCCAAAGCCGGGCAGCACGAGACCAGATGTTTGAAGCCCGCCGGGTGCAATAATAATCTGGCCCTGACTGTTCCTTTCTTTCTTTGGCTAACTAGTGCTTTCAGTTTTATTGAGATTTCTCACTCTTAAGTGCTACTCAGTCGGTCCATCTACACATGCAAACAAAACTCTTTGGGAAGAATTTGATATCATGATTTATTAAACCAATTAAATAGTTGAAAAAAATTTTTCTTTGCATGCTTTCAGGCCCATACACTAGGCCTGTGTGAAGTGGCAAGTATTCCCTTCAGATTCAGCTGATTCAGAGGACAGTGATTCAACTCAGAGATTTGAATCACTGGCGCAATTCAGTTCAGCTCAATCAGAGCTGAAAGATTCAGTGCTGCTGAAGAGCTGCTTCAGAGATTTGGCCATAGAGTAAACAGGGAGCTGACACAGCTGCTTCCAGCTGGTAAGTCTGTTGGGGTTGGGGGAGGGAAAGGGTGTGGGGGAAGGAGGGATTGGAGCTGGGACAAGCTGTCCAGCAAGGGTGGGGGGGTGAGTTACTTGGGGAGGGGGGCAGGAGGGTGCAGGATGTGGGTGCATCAGTGCTGTGAGTAGGGGCTCTGCACTGCTGCCGTCTGGAGTGAGCTATGCCTATATCACGCCAGACTCTGCCCCTGCACCAGCTGGGCAAGCGACAGCAGGGTATAGCCCCCGTTCCAAGTGCTGCTGCACCCGCATCAGCACTGGGAGTGGGGACTCTGCACTGCCACCGCTTGCCAGCCAGTGTGGAAGGATACAGGATGTGAAGGCAGCAAAGCTGGGAGCAGGGGCTATGCCCTGCTGCTGCTTGCCCCCTTCCACCTGAAGTGAGCTGCACCCACATCCCGTCCCTTCCACCCCAGCTGGTTAAGCAGCAGCAGGGCAGAGCCTCCGTTCCCAGCGCTGCTATGCCCGCATCCCAGGCCCCCCTGCCCTTCTCCCCAAGTAATGTGCCCCCCCGCCCCAGCTGGGCAGCTTGTCCCAGCCCCAATCCCTCCCTCTCCCATGCCCCTTCTCTCCCTGCTCCCCCAATCCCAACAGATTTACCAGCTGGAGGCACCTGTGTCAGCTGCCTGTTTAGTCTATGGCCAAATCTCTGAAACAGCCAAATCTTTGCCAAAGCTTTTCTGAATCAATTCAAATGCTTCAAATTGATTTGGAGCTTTTATTTGGTGTCCTGATTTGGTTCAGATTTGGAGATTTGGTCCTCAAATCAGGCTGAATCTCCTCTGAATCAAATCAGCTACTGAAGCTTCACACAGCCCTACTACACACCGTTCATCAGGCAAAGGAGAAAATGAATCTGTTATGATTTCTCCAAGGTGGAAAAAAAGCCAGTTTGTAAAAAAGCTGCTCTGTGAAAATGCAAATGCAGAATAGTTTGGGAGATAAAAGCTGGTGACAAGCATACTGTTTACCTGAGTTATCAGATGGCAGGCAGGTTATAGAGTGCAATAAATCTAATGTTAATATTTAGTCCAGGCTTGGAAAATATATGTTGCTGCTGAGTTTGGCTTCTTTCTTCTTCACATTGTGAAGTTTTCCATTCAAATAGCAAAATATGATATCTTCCATGTTTCAGGATTGCTGGTTGTAGCTGTGTTGGTCTAAGGACACAGGCAGACAAAACTCTTTGGGTAGAGGTAATATCTTTTATTAGATCAACTATATACTTGCAAAACAATTGTTCACCTCTACCCAAAGAGTTTTGTCTGCCTGTGTCCTTAGACCAACAAGGCTACAACCAACAATCCCTCTACATTTGGAACTAATTTGAAGCAATAAACTCTGGAGCAGTTTGCATAAGCTACTCCTGGGCACAGTATCTACACATGTGCCTAGGACAGCAGCAATTAAGCCAGAGTGGAGCAGTTTATGCCAGGAATGTGTGCCTGAGGGGTCAGCCCCAGACTCCAGGTGGCAGTGTCAGGCAGTGGAGGGGCTGGAAAGGGCATGAAGGTACTGGAAGTGCAGAGCCCTGTGGCTAGGTGGCAGTCAGGAATCTGGCCCCCTACTGACCAGCCCAGGTGGAATTTATGCCTGTGGTTAGCATCTGCACATGTGTTAAATCATAGCTAATTACCCCACCTTAAGATAGTCCTGTCCCCAGCAGTACTATTTTACAGTGGTATTAATTAATTTACTGCAGCCTAATAGCATTGCACGTGTAGACTCTGACACTTTACTCAGCAGCTAATTAGTCTACTCCACAGTTAAGTGCATGTGTAGACTTGGCCAACAGGTAAGAGTTGTGTCAGGCCCTACATAAAAGATTCTTTCTCTCTTTCCCACCCCCTCTCCCCCCTGATGAATTTTCCAACATTTCTACTGCCATATGCATTTTGTTCTTTTCTATTTGGGACTCATTAGGGGATATAAAACATAACATTCAAGTAAGAAAATTGCATAGCAAAATTCCAAACTGTCTGATATGTGTATTGTAATTGTTTTTAATACTTCAAAATACTTCTAAATACCACAGGAAGGCTATAACTCTCATCCATTACTAATGATTAGGCTGCTGATGTGAAGAGAGTCCTGGCTACTATGCTAACAATTGTTTCAGAACAATCCCTTAGTGATTCTCTTTTATCATAGTCAGATTATAATTACTTTAGGACAGAGATCATCTTTGCTTTTATGCCTATACAGTATCATGTAAAGTGGGGTTTTGTTCTGTAACTGGGATTACTGGACATTATGGAAAGTTAAATATTTATGTAGCACAGGTATTTTAGCAATTCAAAATTACCAATATTTTTGTATGGCCACCTTGGCTGCGTCCATACAAGCGCGGATGTTTGTTACCCTGGGGACAAGTAGCAGTGGCACACCTTATGCCTCAGTTACTTGTCCTTGGGGAACATCTGTGCTATGTGTGCTTTGGTGCCCAGCAAGTTACCCTGGGGGCAGTAGGGAAGTAGGGGAGGCTTGGGCCAGCACTGAGCTCTCAGGGCCCTCTTGGGGCTGCAGCACTGGTGATCCTTCCAGGCAGAGCCTGGCTGCCAGACACAGCACAGCTCTGGATGGCCTGGCTCTGCTTTTCAACAGTGCACGCTGCCTATGCATGCACTGATCTGGGTTTTTTCCCACGAGTTTTTTGACCCCTGGATATCCTCATCTGGACACACCCCTTGTGTCTTGGTTTTATAGGTAATCTAGAAGTTTTGAATACTATTGGCCAGATTCTGATACTGCTCTGCAATTTTAAATATATTGCTCCCGGAAGTAGCCCCATCCAAACAGCATTCAAATGTTCAGCTCTTCAGTGTGAGTAAAGACACAAAACTCTGGCCCAAAGGGGATCTCTAAAAAGGACAGAAGGCCAGTTTTTAACACTCTTGCTCCTTACCATTTTCTTCACTTGGCATTACTTATAGATTACAGTTTCAGGGAATATAAAGAATGACAGCAAAACCTAGGTCTGAGTCCCATAGTACCTCACTGTAGGCAAATCCACTCATTCTATACCAGAAAAACAGAAAGTGCTGTAATCTGCTTGTCTTCTGACAGCCCTATTGCATTCTGAATTCTCCAGAGATGCTACCTTTAAAGAAAAACATTTTGAGGAAATTGATATTTTTCTTTACAAATATCATACAATGACAAAATGTATCTATACCCTTTATACTGTAGCAGATTTGAATTCTTCAAAAGCCCCAGGGGCAGGGCTGGGCTGTAGCAGCCCAGCCCCAATCACACAACAGATTGACCCTAGGGAACAGAAATTCCCTAAGGCACTCTGGAGTACCTTCACCTGATCCCTCATTTGATGACAATTAAGTTGCTGCATGATTGGCCACTTTTAAAGTGTTCTGCAGCCATGCACGTGTCACAACATGGCTGTAGGGTGCTTTCAGGGGGCTGATCGTGTGACAAAGGTAACTTCTGTCTGGGCCCGGTATGATTCATTGTAAAATCAGATATTTAAATCTGGTCATGCTGTATAAAAATAATACTAGAACATTTTATTACTTATTATCATATAATCTTGCTAAAAAAATATGCACAAATTCCTTAGTATCTCATTAATATAGGCCATTAATTTAGAAAAAATGTTTTCAGCTTTGTATTTAGTGACAGTAACAACAAATTATTTGTTCCAGAAGCAGTATCACAGGCCCAGCGTACAGCCAAGCATTACAGAGTTTTTCATTTTCTAAGTCACTGGGGGCTAACCTTTTTGGCAGGCATGGCACAAATTAGCCCTACACTCTCCCTAATTGCCACTCAGATACCATTCCTCTGTCCAATCTACTGCTCTGCTTTCTGCCCCCTACTCTGCTCTCTGTCCTGATCTCCTCCTCTGCCTTCTGTTTCCTGTCCCATCTGCAGCTATGCTGCCTATCCCCTTTCTGTTCTGTTTGTGTGCTACACACAGAGGGTACCCATGCCACTTGCGGCACTCATGCTGCAAGTTGAACATCCCTATTCTGAATAGTCTTCACATCAATACTGTGGAGGAAGTAGGTAGTGCTCCTATTTTACATATGAGGAAACTGAGACATGTAGGCCCACAGTCTTTACAATGGCTACAAAAAGTCAGGGGGAACAGAGGAGTAGCACTGTTTGAGGATTCGCTAATCATTCTTTTTTTTTTTTGGTCAGATAATACTGATTTTTTTTAACCAACAGTTTTCCTGGGGAACTTTCATTTTCCTGGACAAAACTTTCATTGGGAAAGATTTCTCAAGATTTCTTAGGATCCATGTGGATTTTCTGGTGAGAAAAAAAGAAACAAGCATCACAAAATAGTCAATAGCCAGTGTATTTCATGATATGCGACAGATTATCAGACCATTGACTTTGACTTGAATCTCTCTTTCATGGCAAGTAAGTGCCCTATTCATTGAGCTATCGGCTATTCTGAGGTACAGGTCTTTTTCTCTCATTCTCCCATACTGTTTTTTCAGTGGGAAAAAAACTTTTGAAAAGTTAGTTTTATTTTCGTGTGGAAACTTATTTTTTTTAATTTGGTTTCAACTGCATATCTCAGTGGGGAAACCAATAGCTGAATTATCCAGTCCACATTCAGTGCTTTATCATATTAAGAGCTATAAAATTACATGCACCATACCTTGACCAAATCTCAGTTGGGGAAGGGGAAGAATCCTCTCATCTTGACCAGTTATATCACTGCATTGATGATGAGTTCAGACATGCTGTGCAGGTGGATAGTTTCCCTTTGTGAAAAAAGAACAGTGCCCAAGATCATCAAAAGCTGGGATAACCTTTTAAATGGAATTAAACTCTGCCCCTCTATATGGTCCATTTTTTTAATCCTAGGTTTGGGCTTAGGCCAATAGTTGGGCCAAGCATTACATAAGATTAGCCTAGAGGCAGTGCTTGTGTTTCTTTAAAATGAGATATGTTCAGTCAAAAAGGAAATGACCTGCAAGAAGCAGAATACAATAGAGCTAACTGAGTGATTGTTGCTGAGCGTTAAGGCAAGCCTGCTCCTTTAAGAGCAAAAGCAGCCTAGCTAGAGAGCCCTGAGAGCCAGGCATAGCTCCACAGCTCCAGGTTGCCTGGACAGCAGGCTAATGAGAAAATTAACTGGCACCTGCAGACAGTCAGCTGAGCAGCAGAAGGCAGGGCCCTGGGCACATATAAGCCCCAGGACTAGGGCTGGCAGGAGTTAGTCCTCTGGCCCATGCCAGGGGAGGAAGCTCCTGCATGAGAGAGCTACCTGGGGAATGTTTCATTGTTTGATCTGCTGCCTGCAAAATGAATAGGGCTCCCAGGGCTCATAAGGTACCTGGGTCATGGAGGCACACAATACTATGGGAGAAGTTGGCCTTCTTAAAGGGGCAGAGTGTGACCTCCATTGTTATTGCTATGTTGTAGCCCAGGGCTTGTGTTTATGTTGTCATTTGTACTAGTGGACTGGGATGAGGCTATAGGGGAGGAGGAGACCTCAGTGGGGCACACTATTGTATAAAGCCCCAGTGCCAGAGGGGCACAGTGGCAGGGGCCACAGAGCTCTGCACCAGGAAAGGGACAGCAACAGGGGCACAGTAACAGGTGCTCAGTGACAGGGGCGCAGTGAGCCCAGCACTAAAAGAGCTCAGTGACGGGGGATGTAGAGCCCAGCCTCAGAGGGCACAATGACAATAGAAGGCTGAGTTAGGCCAAGACCTTATCACAGGGACAATATCCATATACCACCTGCAAGGCATGGGGCATGATAAAGGGGAGGTTTTGGAGCCACACATCTAGTCCATAAGGCTTTAGGGTGTCCCATGAGGCATTGACTTAGAGTGGGATCCGGCAAGGGATCCGAGAACATGCAGGATCTAGCTGGGTTCAAAAGGACCATGGCCACACAGAAACTCATGGGCAGCCTTCCTACTTAATATCTTAACCATCAAGATGTGGCAGGTGAGACTGGAAGGCACCTGCAGGGCAAAGCTGTCACAGTTATGGAGCAATAGAGGCAACACAGCCATCTCTGGGGACCCTGTGCTGTAACAGTGATATGTGTGGGCCTTGGAGAAGGCCTGGAAAGTAACCAGGGGGAGAAAGGCAAGTCAGAGAGAATATGGTCAGTGCTGACCTAGATAGAAGAGGGCTCTGAGTTCTGGCCTCTGCTTCCAAAGGCTTTTCTTCACCTTGCTTTTGATATTAGAATCATAGAAAGTTAGGGTTGGAAGGGACCTCAGGAGGTCATCTAGTCCAACTCCCTTCTCAAAGCAGGGCCACCTCCAGCTAGATCATCCTAGCCAAAACTTTGTCTAGCTAGTGTTTGAAAGGATGGAACTTCCACTATCTTGGATAAACAGCAGTGTGACAGTCCCTTATTCCTTTGATAAACAGCAGTGTGACAGTTGTCTGCACTGGGGGTAGGTAGGGCCAAAATCCAGACTCCCTTTCAGTGCACCATCCATCTCACTGGGCCATACTCCCTCTGGCATGCTCTTCTTCTTCTAGTACACATATTTTCTCCTCTATCTCTTCCTCCTCCACTTCAATTTCAACAGACAGGTATAGATCTGGACAATGCAATTCTGCCACAGGTGGAACAGAATCCAAACTGTGAGTGCCAAAAATATACTTGGCTGTATGAGTATCACTTATCTGAGTAAAGGTGAAATAGGATGTAGTCCTTGGTTTGCTGTGATAAAGCAGCTTGGCACCCAACTAATACCACTTAATATTGTAGTTAGTTCTCTGAAGTTTCAAAAGATATTTAATAGCCTTATATCATGTGTACTTGGCTGCATCCATAGCTTGCTCCCACTCATTGATTTATGCTCCTGATACTTGGAACTACTGTATAACCTGGCCCTGTCATACAAATTTGATACTGGTGAAAATCATTAATGTGGGATAAGAGAACTGATATTACATATTGTCACCAAACTAATTTTAGCTCCTTCTTGGGGACAAGTGAGTTGTCTGGCCTTAAGAAAAGGATTTTCCTGCCACTTCTATCAAAAGTACATTGAGCAGTCTATCTTCAGTGGAACCAGGCAGAATCAATTTTCAGAAAAAGCATTCCTTCTTAATACTGAAAACATGAATTCTTTTCTAAAATAAATGCTTTTGATCTCATTGCTTCCATGCATTTTAGTTAGTAAGTATATATCTCATTCACATGGTTTAACACATCAGTATGATTCTGTTTTATGCAAATCGCCATGGTATTTGAATGCCATCAGAGGGTTTCCAAGGTGGAGAGAAGAAATATTTGTTGGGTATCTTAGGCATATGATACATTTGCATTTAGAACTTCACGCTTCCCTAAGTGAAAAGGGTTTGGTGGGCCCACTGAGCACAGAAGGGCTTAAAGAGCCAAAGCCCCTAGTTTTAAGTGGTGGAGAAATATTAAAGGTCTAATTCTGCAACCCATCTATTCATAATACTCCTGCCATTTTCTATGCTGAGCAAGCTTTATGTCCCAGTCCCTTGATTCCAGCTGTTGTCTTTGGAAATGTTCAATGTACTTATTATTATACGCATTGATCCATTGCTGAAGACCCGTTCATGACATTTCAATTTTCATTAGCTCATGTTTGGAAGCTAGGGGCTTTATGTATAATGCTTTTGGAAATGTAGGAAGAATATGAGTAAAATCATGAAGACTCAGCAGTTTTCAATCTGACCTCTTGTGTGTGCATATGTGTGTGTATCTATATCTATATATATAATAATAATAGCAGTAACATTTGATTCTTCTTACTCTACATAATACATGACTTTGTTCCTCATCATCAGCAACTGAAACATGGATGAAAGCGGATCAACAGAACTGCTCTAAAGCAATTTTCTGCCCTCATCTAGATGGGCCTGTAACATGCCAAGTGATCAGTGTTATCAAATATGAAACTAGCCACATTATATATATATATATATAAAGGTAGCCACTATATATGTGTGTGTGTGTGTGTGTGTGTGTGTGTGTGTGTATGAAACTTTCCTGGAAACCATTACTTATGGACTTGAAGTGTCTAAAAATCCCACATTGTCCAGGTGCTCCTTAAGTTGCTTAGCAACTGCCTCCTTAATCACCTTCTCCAAAACAAGGAGATTTGACACAGTGTAGTAATTAGATGGTTTCTTGAGGAGGGTCAGGACCTCGGCATATTGTATCTGGGACCTCGTTCTACCCTTCAAAAAAGAGGTGTTAATGAAAATGTCCATCCACTGGGAAAGTGCCTTTCATGAGCCCGCTGGTTATCCTGCCAGGATCCTCATCCACTCATGTGGCAAGACACTGTCAAAATCAACCATGGACTCATTCATGGCCACTTGTACTGATGTTCTTGGTTGCAGAGTGACAGGCTCAGAGACAACTAATTTAGTCTGTGAAGAACAGAAAGGCTTGCTCACAGGATTCGTGGGAAGGTTTTAGGGGCAGAGGTTCTCTCTGGGAGAACCCAAGTCTGCTGTTCTTGGGTTAATTGCTAGCTGACTCTATGTTGCCTGTGTAGTCATGACATGTGATTATGGCCAAAGAGGAATTTGGCACTTGAGTGAATGGAGTGGAGTAAGGTGTGCAGGGAAATGGGAAGGGGGTACAGTCTGAGGTGCAGCACTGTCATGTCTTCCTGAGAACTTACTAAATACTGCTGTTGTCTATGAGAATGAACTGAACGTGCTTGTGGATAAAAGTTATAACAATAAGCCTCATTCTTCCAGCTGATTGGTGACACCTCCGTTTTCTCTCATACCTTGTCTTAGAACAGGTGCTGGGTAGGTTGTTTTTTTTTATCCACTCTCTCCTATACTTTTCTCTCTTCATTCTTTTACCCCTCTTTCTGTCTATCTGCTTAAATTTTTAGCTCATACATGTGTTTTGCTACCTTCCTCTGATTGCTCCCCCATCCATTTTATTGCCTTAGCAGGGCCAGAATGTTTAAATGAGATTAAAGGAACTGATACCCAATCCCATTAATTTTTGGGTACTGAATTCCTTTCAAGCACCTCTGGAAATCCCAGCCTCCATTCTCTTCAGCCTGAAGAGGATCCAGTGGGAGGTCTTCTGGTCAGGAGCAAGGATGAGGGGACAGGGAGTTAGGCATGGCAAACATGGGCATTAAATGCATGGACCCAGCACACATTTTCGTGAGTCTGTGCCTGTTCCTCAAGCCATCTGTACTAAACCTATACACAGGCAAGAAGGTTAGGCAGGTACCCCAGCTTTACCTACAATAGCTCCTTGTATATGTCTAGAATCATGCAGCTTCCCACTTCCAACAGGTCCTGTCTCCATATGCATCTTGAATAGTCTGGCTTTTTTCAATGAGCTCCATCTCAAGGTTGAGAAATTCTGGGATAAGATGACTTTTTTCAGCCAATAATTTTAAAAGATCACATAGCTTTGCAGTCCTAATATCAGAAGGCAATTAATTTTGCATAATTTCCTTTGGGGTCTGGTTTGTTTGCCATGTAAAATGAGATCTTTTATAGAAGCAGTGTTATTAAAAGTAGAAGATGACACCAGGTTAAGCTGACATGGTTAATCATTATAATTTACTGAAATTTCCTATCATCCTGGGGTCTTTTAAAAATTAACATATGACATCACACAATTGTAATATGATGTAGGTATTTGTTAATATCAGCTATCTGAAGAGCTTAGTAATGATGATATGGTTTCCACTGGTTTGTACCGAATCTTGGTTGTCGCAGTGTCGCCCATTTATTCTGAGGTGGGCCAATCATGACATTTATTCTCTTACTGATGGTTTATGGGGCTGTGGATTGCAGCTTTGTATTCTTTTACCTATTACGTCTACAGTACTAACTGCCAGCTGACTTTCCCTTTTATGAACTTGTTGGTTTTAGATCATGTTCTTTCTTTTCCTGTGTTGTGGTTAGCCATTTTCTGACAATATTTTATTAGAGGTTTTTCTTCTGACTTCAAAAATAACCACTTATTTCTGAGTCAGTGCTAAGATTTCCTAGGCTTTTCTCTGGAAGATCTAAATATACTTCGGGATTCAACTGCAGTTCTGTTGAAATGCAGGTTTCAAAGTGTTTTGGATTACTAAAATTAGTGTATAACTTCCTGACATGCATAGAGGTGCATTCTAAATTTGCCTGCTTCCTTAAATGCAAAACCTCTGTGTATGCCTTAAGGGGCACTCGGTTTTCAACATAATTTGGTCTTGTTATTGTTGACAGGAAAGGAAGTGGGCAGCAGATTTGATAAACCAATGCTTATTTTAAGAACTGAATTTTAAGATGGTGCCATCAGGATAAGTGCTTTTATAAGATTTGATTTCCAAATAGGTCCAGACCTGAGTGTGCCAAAATACCACAATAAGGTGCTTTTCGTTATTATTTACCTTGATTATTGAAACTTTTCTTCTCTGCAGTCTGAAGTGAAAGCAATAAGATGATTGACTCAGAGTTTAGAAGGGACCTTAAGGATCATATAGTCCAAACCCTTAAGGGTTATATAGTCCAAATCTTGCAGATGCAGAATTTTCTGTCTTTAAACCATCCGTGACACATATCTACCAGCCTCTTCTTGAAAACCTGTAGGAAAAGAGATTTCACAGCATGTTCCATTGTCCTACACTTCTTATTCTTACAATTAGGAAATGATCACTCAGCCTTTCTCACATGGCTTGCATTTAACTGCTAAACTTTGTCACTCACTTCAAAGTCCTCTCCAGTATCTTTACATTCTTAAAATATGATGCCCCAGACTAGACACAGTACTCCAGCTGAAGTCTACACAGTAACAAATAGTGGATACCATCAACTTCTATGTATTTCATACAATAGATCTATTGAAGCAACCCATATTTGCATTTGTTTAATGACAGCATTTCATTGATGACATGGGTTGAATTTATGTCTATCATAAGCCCAGATCCTTTTTGACAGTTCTGCTGACAAGGTAGTTATCCCACATTGTGCATTTGTGCATGTGGTTTTCATACTGTATGGGAGCATCTACATGTGATGCTTTATTGCGCATTATCACATGCTCATCTACAAGTTCACATGCTTATTGCACAGGAAAATCACTATTCATGAGTAAATTTGCTACCTGCAAATGCAAGTAACAAATGTACTTGTGAGTAATTACTGCATAGAAATACACGTGCAGATGCCAACGAGGAGCACATTTGCTCCTAGTCAGCCCCACCACTATGAGGCCAGTCTCAGGCACAGGGAGCCCTGGTGCACATATAGGAAGCCTGAGGCCACACCAGGCCACTCTGTCCCCCTGTGCAGGCCTCAGTCCAGCTGTGCCAGCCTACCTGCACCCCAGCTCTGCTGCCTGTGCCACGCATCTGCCAGGCCCATGCCATCCAGCTCTGCAGGCTGCTGCAGGCTCCTGCCAGGCCTCTCAGTACCCAGGTCCAGCTTCAGGCAACTCCTGGCCACCAGGGCCAGCTCCAGCTGCCTCCAAGCAACCCCCAGCAGCCAAAGTCTTCAGGTACTATGGGGCATTGCCTTGCCACAAGGCTCCCAGTCCCATGCTGTGCCCCTGTACTGGACACTGCAGGCACCTGCCCAGGCCCAGCAGCACAGGGACAGCCACAAAGAGGCCTGGAGAGCTGGTGTGGGAGCTTCAATGGCTTTGTCATTGCCCACATCACAACCCACCACCCAGGGCCCCAGCTGGTCACAGGAGGAGACTGGAGACCTCATTGCACTGTGGGGTGAGGTGGAGTTGAAGCAGCAATTCACACAGAGTGGGTGCCCCGATGCCCATGCCTATGAGAGGCTATCAGGCCAGATGCAGGAGCACAGACATGACTGGCTGGCATGGCAGTGCCGCATAAAGGTCCCTGGATGTGAGGAGCAAGCCTGGGCTACCCCAGAACCTCCACCACCACCTGGAGGATTACCTGTGGCTGAGCTACATATCCCTGCCCACCACTGCTGAGGAAGATATTGCCACCGGCATTAATGCATTATTCAGCATGTGAGAGACTGCTGCTTGCCTAACTGCAGGGGCATGGGCTGCTCAATAAAATTTTGTACTGTTTCCCACCTCCCTGCATGCTGTGGGGGGAACCCAGGCACAGGAGACTGTGGGTGGGCTGGGTAGAGAAGGGGCCAGGGACAGGGGCCAGAGCAGGGATGGCCTTGCCCCCAGTGCAGGCTTTACCTCATGGCAAGGGCTGGTATAGCTGAAGCTCCACACAGTCACAGCTTTTGGCAATAGTGTGCACCTCTGGCCAGTGTCCTTGGATGGTGGGGCATGGCAGGTGGGTGCCTAGTCAGTGCTGGTGGCAGACAGCGGTCTTATAGCTGTTTTGCCTTGTGGTTGGAGTTGCACAGTTGGCATGGCAGGTGCCAGTCCAGGATCCCCAAACTGATGGTGGAGACTGCAGCTGGGAAGCTGGGCAGGATGGGTTGCTGGATGCCTGAAGGGCCCTCCTCCAGTGATGTGTCACCATGGGTGCCAGGCCAGGGCAGGCCCTTGGGAATACGTGGGTTCTACTCCAGGGGCTTGGAAGGAGCACTGGGCCAGGAGACAGCTGTGTCCTGACCAGGGCTAGAACATTACACCCCGAACCCAGGGATTGCCTTGTGCCAGGGTGGGGATAATATCCCCCTGCCCCAGAAGCAGGTAGCTCCTGGCCCTGAATTCAGAATCAGGGGCAGGGGACTTGGAAAGAGCTTCAGGGGAAGGGCAGATTCCAGCCCCCTGCCCCGATATCCTGATCTTGGAATGGGGGACTAGGAGCTTCCTGCTGCTGGGGCAGGTGGACATAGTCCCCTTTCTGGTTCCAGTGGTGGAGCCCACCCTAACAGCAAGTAGCTCTCAGGGGCAAGGAGCAATCTCCCACCCCCTGGTGGACAGCTGACCTGGAACCAATTTGCTCCTGGTCAAGAGTCTATATGAGTGCTACTGTACTGTTACTAATTGAAAGTAAATTTGCTAATTGCATTTGCAGGTAGCAAATTTACTCATGATTAGCGAGGTTTACTGCACAGTAAGCAGGTGCACGTGTAGACACACATGCTTATTGTATAATAATCTAAGCTACTACACAGTAAAGCGTCTTGTGTAGATGCACCCAGTGTCCACACATATGGCCCTATTAGGCCTCAGGAAACTAATTAACTCCCCAGGTTAGTACATATAAATATCGTACAGTAGAGTTCTTTAGTGTGCAGCAATATATGTGTAAAAACTAACAGGGCTGGCTGGGGCACAAAGGTGCTTCAATGCTGGGGCTGCCTGCTGACTAGCCCTGCACTGGAGAACCCTTTTGCCCCAGCCAGCTCCTCTGCAGCATGCTGAGCAGCCATGGGCTTACAGGCTGACCTCAGGGCTGCTCCAACCCGGCTCAATATAATGTGGTTCACAGTGCACATGAAGACACAACAGCCAGGAGCAGTAAACTCCAGCATATTATGTGCTAGACTTTATTGCTCTGTGCTAATAGCACATGTAGATGCACCCAGTTTATCAAATATTACTTAAAGAGGAAGATTATAATTTTCTCTGTGTCCACTGGGGATAGGACAAAAAGTAACAAGCTTAAATTACAACATGGGAGATTTTTAGACATTTGAAAACAAAACATTCTAATTGTGAGGATAGTTAACCATTTGAAAAGATTTCTAGGGAGGCCATGAAACCTCTATCATTGGACGTTTTATTAAGAACAAGTTAGGCAAACATCTGTTAAAAGTGGTTTAGGTTAGTTTGATAATGCCTTGGGGGAAGATGGACTAGATAATACCTCCCTGCCCTATTTTCTCTATGAATTCATGTTCTGTGAAAATCAGTTTTTCAATAGGAGGATTAATAGGTTCCACTGTTTTCAGATTTAAGACTGAGCTTTTTAAAATACAAAAGCTAACCATCAAAGCCTCTTCCACCTAGTCAACTATTATTATCATCATCATCAACAACAATGACAATACTAGTACTACTACTACTACTACTATGTGTACCAATCATTAGAATACTATATTTTCTGGAATATAATACATGCCCTGTCTTTGAAAAGGTAGTACGAAAAAAAATATTGTCTTGAATAAATACCTAAGTAGCAATGGTTAGGGAGCTAAGCCAGCTCCTGAGCCTGCTGCCAGCCTTGCACACCAGATGGGGCCCATGGACCAACCCCTCATGGTGAATCAATGTCATGCCAGGTCTGGGGCTATACATTGGGTCCAACCCTGGGTATGGGACCTGGGGCTGTGACTTAATATAGTGCACTGAGTTTGGGGCCACGTGCTGGGTTCATTTCTGCATACTGAGCTTGACTCTGTGTGCTAGGTTCAAGGCCAGTGCGGCAGATCTGAGGGCATGAGCTGGGTCCAGTTGGCCAATACTGCATGCATAGTAAAAGGCAATAAAGAGCAACCAACACAGTTAAACTCACCTCTTTGAAATTCTTCTGCTCTTAATAGCAGAATAATATGCTCCACACATCTGCCAGCTTTGAACAGAAATAAAATCACACATACAGGTACTGTAATGTACAATCTAATTAGTGTACTAAAGCTTAATATATCTGAGGCTTTTGTAAATATAAAAACAATTATAATAGAACAAATCCATTCCTATGACATGATAATGAAGATTCTTACGCTTCTGTAATGAAAGGGTTTATTACACATAGTTTCATTATCTTGCAGTGTGCCTTACTTAATATATTATATAGCCTCATGTACAGCAATTAAAATGATAATATACTGAAACAGACATACAGAATCTGAATAATCATACAATTTGTAGCATGATTCACTAATGTACCATTCTCTTCCACACCGTATGCTTGTTATCAGTTTAATTTGTTATTCCATGAGATGGCCACCTCAATGATCTGGATTTTCCATCCCCTACAGCAATACTGTGTTGTGTTGTTTTGAAATAATTTTCAAAGGAACCTCTAGACAGGCACTGTTTTTCTTGACCTCACAGCAGTGTACAATACTGTTTAGCACACTGGTCTGCTCATAAAAATAGCAAAGAGTCCTACATGCATGGGTGACTGACATTGTCAAACTGCTCCTTTGCAATAGATGGTTCAGGGTGCACATGGGTGAGAAGACAAGTACTTGCAGAAGACAGACCAAAAGACTGCCTCAGGGGTCTGTGCTTGCTCTGACCTTGTACAACCACTACACCAATGGCCTACTACAAACCCAGTCATGTAAATTCATCTATGCACAGTGATGACATCTGCTGTGGATTCCAGGCCAGGACTTTCTCTGAGCTAGAACACACTCTGAATAGTGATGTCACAAAGCTGGCTGACTACTGCAAGACTTGGTGCCTCTAGCCAAGCATTTCTAGTATTTTCCACCTCCATAATTCCAATGGTGCCCAGGAGCTGAACATCTACCTGAATGGTCAGAAGCTGAAGTACAAAATACAACCCATTTACCTGAGTGTGACATTGAACCAGACATTGAGCTACCATGAACACTTGAAAAAGACAGTAATGAAAGTTAAGACATGGAACAATCTCCTTTACAAGCTCATTGTGGGGTGCAAGAGCCTCAACCCTAAGGATGTCACCTCTTGCCATCATGTACTCTGTGGCAGAGTACTGCGTACCAGACTGGAACTGGTCATCACACACCAAACTCACAGATGTGCAGTTACATTTGATGATGCACATTGTGGCAGTTAGAAGCTGGCTGCCACTCAAGTCAACTTACCAGAAGTGCCAGGAGAAGCTTGGCAGAGAGAGGAGCTGGTGCATGTGACACTGGTGCCAAGAAGAGAAACCCCGGCCCCAGTACTGACACACTTTGTAAGTGCATGCCAGCTCTATTTGGCTGGATGGAACCCAGGTGGAGGGCTAAAAGCTGCCTGGAATGCAGAAGAGATCAGACTGGAAGTGAGCAGTAGAAGTGGCATAAAATAGTATCCATGCTCAAAGTGCCTTGGGAGGGGCAGATGGTGGAAACCCAGTTTAGGTCCCATTCTTAGAGGCTCAGAGGAGCTTATTGACTCACCTGCAGGAGACACGAGGGAGGCATGGGATGATGGCTGGTTCCCTGGCAGCAGAGGTCCTGCAGCAAGAGAGAGAGACAGAAAGAGAGAATAAAACCATGAGTGACGGTTGCATTAAGGGGCTATCTCCCTCTCACCTCAACCTTGATACTAAGAAGGATCATGATTAGTTTGATTTGGGATATCTGTTTTCTTTAAGGACTGCATTTTTCTGTTTAAGGCTCCAGGAATATACTGGCAGCCTAAGACTCTTTCTAGAAGGTAATACGGAGTTCACAGGACCTTACTTACCTGGCAGTAGCAGTAATACTGGGTTGGCACTAGGCAGGGTGTAGGGGAGGTAGAGCCCCAAGAAATGTTGCCTGATTTGCCTAAGTGTCGGTGTGTGGAGATACAAGACCTTTCCCCCAATTTTTAATAATCAGAAACATCAAAGACAAGCCAGGAAAGAACATCAGACACTGTGAGATCCTAGCCAACAGGTCAAGCTGGCAGCCTGTAGGGTGGAGGGAGTAAGGGACTGTGCCAAGAAAAGTAGATGCCCAGTCAAAAAGACACATGGATGTCTACACACGTCATCTCAGGAACTCTTTGACTGACTTCCCTACCATGATTCCCAGTCCTAAGCAGCATTATTCCGCCTCATATCCAGTGGGAAGTTACATCTAGCAAACAACTGGAGAAGATCTATGACAATCCAAGCCTGCCATTGCACAATGATCCCTTAAATCCACCTGCTGCATGTTTACCATCATGACACCCATTGTGGTCCAAACTGCCACACCAGGACCACATGGCAGAGACCCTCTGGTGTGAGGAATGGAGATCGACAAACCACCAAACAAGGTCCTTATTAGAGATCCTATAGTCTACCCATCTGGCTTCAACCTGCCATCCTATCAGTGGGCCCTGATGAATAGGTTCCAGACAGTGCATGGTCTGTGTGCGGCCAACCTCCACCATTGGAGTTCTGGCAACAATCTAGACTGTAGTTGTGGCAAAAGACACATCATGATACATATTGTCAATGACTACCTGCTGACTAAGTTCAGTGGCAGTCTACAGGAACTGCACATAGCCAGTGAAGATACTACTGCATGGCTCAGCAATTTCTGACAGCAATACTTGCATCTGAAAGCATCCAGTAATATTTGTTCCCTCATGCTGTGGAGAAGGTGTACAGAAAAATCCTGTCTTATATCAGCAAAGCTTCTGCGTAGCCCTTTTTAGAGAACAGTCAAGCAAAATATCCAGTAGTGTCCTTGCTAGACCTGACCTGAGAACATAACTCAGCAGGATGTGAGGACAAAATGTCATATAATGTTGCTTGTAAAAAGTGGAATATCTCATCCATTCAGCAAATATGAAATTATGTTTTAGGTTTAGAATTTTATGTAGGACAAACAATATAGCATAGAACATAATATATTTCAATAGCATACTGCACAATCAGTAACACCAATATACATAACCCTCCAAGTGCATTATTACTCTCAGGAAGATACCTCAAAAGACTGAAGTGCAACATGAAGTTGTATACATCATTGGCCAGTGTCTTATAGTATTGATACAAAGGGCATTATGTCCTATGGTACTCAGGCCATTGAGAGACACCTGGGGGAATCCCTCGGGGAGCAGGCAAGAGAGCTACAGGATGCTTCAGCAAGGCTCTAAAGCATCCTCCACCATGAGCATTTTATTGATTCAGTACTTGAGGAGACCTCTAGGAGTCTGGAAGAAGGACTGCCAAAGGCAGCACTAGAGAAAGGGGAGAGGACATGAATTCTCAGGAAGGTGGAAGCTGAAATCTTGTGACCTCTGGCAGGAAGCAGAAATCTTCTTGTCCCCTGCAGCAGTTTGCTTAGAGAACAGATATGGAGACTTAGCAATAGAAGAGGAGCATGTCCTGTTGGTGAGGAGGACAGTCCAGACCTTCCCAAGATTGGAAAGATTGAGACCACTGCCACCAAGAAGAAGCGATGGGAGGTGGCAGTTGGAGACTCCATTTGGTGTGGGATGGAAGCATCCATCTACCAGCCAGACCTGTTGTCTCAAGAGGTCTGTTGCTTATCTGTAGCCCAGATCTGAGCAGTCACAGAAGAACTGTTGAGACTCATCTGACCCTCTGACTACTACCCCATGCAGTTCATCCATGTGGGCACCAGTGATACTGCCAGGGAGACCCTGAGAAGACCAAAAGTGATTACAGGGCTCTGGGTGAGGGCTCAGGTGGTATTTTTATAGATCCTTCTAGTCAAGGGGAAGGGCCCAGGTAGGACCAGGTACATCCTGCAGATCAATGCCTGGCTGCACAGATGGTGTTGCCAACAGGGCTTTTGCTTCTTTGAGCATAGGATGATGTTCCAAGAAGGATTGCTAGGAAGAGACAGGAAGAGCATCTTCACAGATAGGCTCACTAACCTAGTGAGGAGGGTTTTAAAACATATTCACTAGTGGATAAAGACCAAAGCCCTGACATAAGTGGGGAAGTGCATGACCTGGAGGAAGTGAAAGCAGGAGGCGGCAACATGGGAGGAGTTCTTATTCTTCCTGAAAGTAGTGCAATCATCTAGCTACCTCAGGTGCCTGTACATGAATGCATGGAGCCTGGGAAACAAGCAGGAAGAACTGGAGTTCCTTGCAGTCACAGAATGATGACTGGAATAATAGAGACTTGGTAGGGTAGCTCGTATGAGTGGAGCACTGTCATGGATAGATATAAACTGTTCAGGAAGTACAGGCAGGGGAGAAGAAGAGGAGGAGCTGAACTTTATGTAAAAGAGCTGTATGATTGCTCAGAGCACCAGTATGAAATTGGAGGCAGGCCTCTAGGTTAGGGTCAGAGGGGAGAGCAACAAGGGTAATGCTATGGTGGAGGTCTGCAATAGACCACCAGACCAGGAGGATGAGTTAGAGAAGGCTTTCTTCAAACAGCTAATGAAAGTTTCCTGATGGAGTCACTCTGGTTCTTATGGGGGACTTAAATCAATGGCATCTTTTGGGAGGGCAATGCAGCAGTGCACAGGGAATCCAGGAAGTTTTTGGAGAGTGTTAGGAACAACTTCTTGGTGTGAGTGCTGGAGTGGCCAACTAGGGGCCATGCTGTCCTTTCTTCCTTTTGTCAGGATCATGAACTCAATCATCCTGCAGTCACTGCTGCCTGACTAGCCATCCACTACTACATTCCCCACCAATCCATCCCTGTTTGTGAGCAGTAGGTCAAGAAGAGCACTTAAGATGAAACAATCCCATGCACTGCTACAGGTTGGAAACTGACTGATTAAGCAGCAGCTCTGCAGAAAAGGACCGGGAGGTTACAGTGGACAATCAGCTGAATATGAGTCAACAGTGTGGCTTTCTTGTGAAGAAGGCTAATGGCATAGGCTATATTGCTAGGAACACTGCCAGCAAATCAAGGGAAAGGATTATTGCCCCTTATTTAGCACTGGTGAGAACATATCTGGGCAACTGTGTCTATTTTTGGTCGTCCCCCCACAAAGATGTGGACAAACTGGAAAGAGTCCAGCAGAGGGCAACAAAAATGGTGGGAGGGCTGGACATGACTTCTGATGAATGACTGGGTTTATTTAGTCTAAAGAACAGGAGACCGAGAGGGGATTTAATACCAGCCTTCAACTATCTGTAGCAGGATTCAAAAGAGGATGGAGCTAGACTGTTCTCAGTGATGGTAGATGACAGAACAAAAAGCAACTGTCTCAAGTTGCAGCAAGGGAAGTTTAGGTTAGATATTAGGAAGAATTTTCTCACTAGGTGGGTAGTAAAATACCCAGAGAGGTTGTGTTATCTCCATCCTTGGAGATTTTCAGGCCCTGACTAGACAAAGCTTTGGCTGGGATGATCTAGTTGGGGATGGTCCTACTTTGAGCAGGACATTGGATTTGATGACCTCCTGAGGTCCCTTCCAACCCTAATTTTTTATGATTCTATGATTCATTAAGCAAATACTAAACTAAATGTACAATAACTACTGTGCATCAGTGAACATGTAGACATGCCCTGTTTCTGATTATTTCTATCTGCCTTCTAACACACCTCAAAATATTTGTGTTTGCATATCTGATCATTATTTTGAAATGTTCTAATAGTATAGTGTACCTAATCCTCCAGAGTGTTTGGAACTAATGTCTTAATAGAGGCCAATCATCCTTTGCTTGCTAGCTTCCTCAAACCAGGAACCTCTGAGATTTCACATGCCATAACTCATCCCAGCATTGATATTTGCTGGGAAATTTGGACAAAATCAGAAATCATGTTTTAAACATTTAGTTAAGTAGACATTTCTATGTCATTTGTTTTTAGGGCATTTTCCTAATTTTCTTTCACTGTTCATATTCTGAACTAAGAAACTTCTAATTGCTTTACTTTTGTTGGTTTTGCTGAGAAGTGGTTTGGAATATATTTGGAGGATCTAAGGAAAGTATTATCTATATATCTTGATACATAAGAACTACAGCCAAATATATAATCATAGAACAAAAACTATAAAGTAACGTGCCGTAAGCTCCAGCTCTTCTGTACAGATGCTGGATTAAGCTGGAAGTTGGGAAAATCAGGATACATAGCTGAAGGATACAAGACTGAAGGAAAAAAGACCCGTGCCTGGGACTCCATGTGGTTGAGAAAGATCCTGGTGGGTCATGAATGAAGATGTGAAGGGGACCAGTGTTCTCCACTCTCAAAAGAGAGGGGTTTTGGTTGAGACAAAGATCAGGAGATATCTTATGGAAGGGACGACTGGGAGGAAATAAATGTGTGACCCAACTGATGTTGAAGAGAGATAAGGAAGATGATTAAAATGAAGCCACACATCGACACAAGAGCATTGGAATCTTGTAATAAGGAGATAAGGCTACAGGGAAGTGTTGTAGGGTGGGGCAGATGCAGACACACATGGTGAAAGGTAAGCCTTTGAACCGTAGTAAATTTTTGGTCTTATAGTTTCATAGTTCATAGTTTCATAGATTTAGGGTCGGAAGGGACCTAGTAGATCTTCTAGCCCGACCCCCCGCCAGGGCGGGAGAACAACAAAACCCCAAAACAAAAAACGGGACTCAAATGAGTCCAGCCAGGTAGGCATCCAGCCTCTTCTTAAAGACCCCCAGGGTAGGGGCCAGCACCACTTCCCTTGGAAGTTGGTTCCAGCTCCTAGCCGCCCTA
>NW_017729028.1:2848067-2861101 GCF_001723915.1 Gavialis gangeticus | reverse complement strand
TTCTTGAAGATGGGGACCACATTTGCTACCTTCCAATCATCTGGCACCTGGCCCAAGCACCACGATCGCTCATAGAGCCGTGCCAGGGGCCCTGCAATAACCCCAGCTAGCTCCCTCAACACCCTGGGGTGGAGAGCATCCGGACCCGCTGACTTGAACGCGTCCAGCCCCTCCAGAAGCTCTCTAACCTGGTCCTCCCCAACCTGAGGTCTGAAGGCGATCCCCTCGAGTCCGGCTTTAATGGTACAAATCAGGAGAGTGAGGATGTGAGAGAGACCTCAAGTTTAGACAAGAGAAGGGACATAAACACAGGAGCACTCCAGACATTTTAGATGAGTAACTAAGGCATAAGGTTTAAATTGTGGAAGTTCTTCAAGAAATTAAATTGCTTTAGGCTGAAGCAGTTTAATTTCCCTTGAAGAAAGAAAAAAAATGGAGTAGGAGAGGCAGAAACCAAATTAGAAACATTCCAGTATATGTCTGGATGAGAGGAATAAAGATCATTATTATTGATGACTTTTTTGAGTTTGAGGTGAAGGGAGACAGGATAATTGTTATGAGGCATGTTCAACAGTGTTCTTTGAAAAATGGGGTAGACCAGAGCATTTTTTAAAAATTAGAATGAAAAGATACAGAGAATAGAGAATTTGCTTGGTTTCTCTCAATCACTTCATCTACAAACTACCCCCTAAAAACTTTTCTTGCTACCACTGTGGCTTAAATTGTGTTAAAATGTCTATATGTTCTAATTATTGGAAATTTTCCTTCTTATATAAAAATGCGTAGCCTGTTGCATGCTTTTGGTGTGAGAAGGCCTAACCCTGTTTGAAAACTTGGGCCGTGGGCCTTAACCCACTAAGGTTATGTAGGCTGCCATGATTGGACAGTGGTAGACTCCAAGTAATTAACTAATTGTGGGGTACAACAGATGAAAAAAGGAAGTGCCAGTGGGGTCAAAGGGCTAAAAGTAGGGCACCCTGGGGGGACACCAAGCAGAGCCCCTGGGCCAGCACCCACCAGCTCTCAAAGGCAGCCACAAAACTGGTGGCTACTGCCCAGTGGTACTCTGCTCAGACAGGAATGGACTAAATCCAGGAAAAAGGCCCCACAGTCCCCAGGGACCCTCCCAGCCAGAGCCTCCTTCCTGGTCAGCCAGATGGCCAGCTTGTCCAGGGCCAGAGCCAGAAGGAGGTTGACTAGGAGGTGCTGGGCTTGGTGGGGCCATGGATGGGGAGTGCAAAAATGAACTTGTGAGGTGATAAGTGTAGCCAGAACCTCAGCAGGAGGAGGTGCAGGGGCTGCAACCTGGTGCACTCCAGGACCAGGTGCACCAAAAAGAAGGCATAAGGATGTCTCAGGTGTGGGAAATCTGGGAATAAATTTCAATCATTGTTTAGAGTACTCTTTATGTCCTGCAAGGATTTACTTTTATCATAATGACTAATACTATAACCAAGAGTATATACAAACATTCAAGGAGGTTAGGGGGAGGTTGGGGTCAGTTAAAAATGTCTATCCAATCTAAGGTAAGTCAAGATGGGGAGGTTAGTGGGGGAGATTGGGGGGTAGGTGGGGTCCATGGGGAGACTGAGGAATTCGGGGGGGACAAGTAGTGTTTTTGGGGGGACTGAGACAGCAGGTAGGGTCCACAGGAGAGTTCAGGGGGGCTAGTAGGGTCTCCAGGGGTGGGGAGGGGGGTCAGGAATAAAGGTTTTGTGTGGATTCGATTGTGGGGTAGTCAGTTATCAAAGAAACATTTTATATTTATCCATAAACTGACTGTCTGGTAGAAGGCTGGAAATCACAGCTAAATATTTTAAACTTGGGTGACTAAAGTTAGACATCTTTATTCACTGATCTTTGTTGTCATGTTTCATTTTTGCATTGTAATAGTGATTTGGAATGTCACTTAAATGCCTTTATATTTTATTGTATATTAACTTGCAACCTTACAAAATATAACAAGTTATGAGACAAACAGGAACATATTTTTGAACTGGAGTAATGTTCACCAAGTCCACATCATGAGATCCTGTCTTTTTTGCCCATTTGACACAAAACGAAGACAGCAGATGGAAGCAGTGAAAAGCAAGATCTCGCTCTTTTTTTCTCTCCCAACTAACTGGCAGCTAGTGCATCTTACTGACTTTCTAAATGTGTTATGTATGTTAGCAGATCAGTCTCTTCTGTGCAGTGATATGTTAGTGCCCATGGATATGTGGCAGTGGTGTGAAATAAATGGTCTATTCATAGTAGGACAAACTGATGCAATTTCTGCAGTTCAAAATCTAATATTTCAACTTGCTTATTATATATGAAAATCTGGTATAATTATAAACACCTGGGACAGCTACCATACCCAAATACATTATGACATTATCTTCATTCATGTAAATCAACAGAGATGTGTTGAACTTAATGAAGATACAACAACTTAGAATATCTGGGCTTCTAGCAATCTGTTTCAGAAATAGAGTTAGCATGCTATACACATTTTTACTTAAGAATACACTCTAAAAATGTATTCTTGGTCATGTGGTTCTGTATACTATTAGATTTCAGATCTCTGTGTGGTTATTCATAGCTTATATCAAAACGAGTGGGAGTCAAACTAGCCAAATGCAGTATATATATCTCATATACATGAAATCTGAGTAGAAGCTGTTCTCCAGTAAACAAAAACACTTGAAGATTTCGTTGATAAAATCATACATGTTTTGCTTTTATTTTGATGTGGATCAATAGCAAATTCCCAAATCTAAAAAATAAAAATAAAACAAAATACTTATTTTCTAGACAGCTTAGAGCATCTTGATTTTATAGGCAACTTTCCTATATTTATATTCTGGAAAAAACCAGTGAGGATCTCAGTAAATATGCTTTATAAAAAAGTGATTATCCATTTATTTGATAGACCTTGGTAGCAAAAAGAGCAAAACAGAATAAAATAGGAAGCATTGCTCAAGGTTTTCTCTGTAATTGTGACTGCAGTACAAAATGAGACATTTTTTCAGGAAGCTCTGCCTTCCTAGCATTATACCCTATAAACATGACCTAACCAAAAATACCCCCCAAAGCCCAAACAAATAAACAAAAAACCCACAATGATTCTTTCAATATGTCCAGAAGGAATAGGCCAAATCTATTAGATTGTTGGGAAATAAAATTCTTAATGGCCACAGTTATTTGCCATTCCTGAAAAAATGAGTCATCAATTTTCAGCACTACACATAAAACATCAATAAATATATTGTTGATTCACCTGATCAAGCATTTATGAAGAACATCCAGGGTGCATATACATGAGATGTTTACCGTGGAGCTGACTAATTGGCTCCACAGTAAACATCTCAGTATCTACACGTGTGCCCCTAGTAGGCTGTAGGAAACTAATAAACTCCAGAGCAGGTTAACACTTGTAAATTCTGGGTGCAGACAGAAGTGCAACTCCTTGCTGTAACAGAACACTTTGCAGGAAGCGTTCTGAGTTACAACGACCCCCCCGGACCAAACAGAAGTTCACTGCTGGTTGCAGGGGGGAGGGGAATCTAGCTGCTGGCAACGGCTTCCCTAGCAATGGCCCCTCCTCTCTACCCACCTGTCCCTGTTTCAGAATGGGAGGGGGGGAAACAAGGGGAGCAAGGGGAGCTCATTCTAGGGGTTCCCCAGCCAGCTCTGGAGTGTGGGGTGGGTGTATTGGAGCTTCCCTACTGCAGCTCCCTCCGCTCTCTTTACCCCTCCCATTCTGAAAACAATGCCAGGCTAGCAAGCCACACAGACAAAAGTTATAGAGGATGCTTTGTTTTGAAATGCCTTCATTTGACCTCTCATGCAATGAGGGGTCACATTTTCTCCTGATCAACCATTTTTGAAGCTGCCTGCAGCTATGCACTTGTGTTTGGTCATGGCTATAAATGCACATGCATGATGCACATGTAGATGCTGACCTGACTGGCTGGGGCATGAGTGTGCATCAGTGTGGGGGGCTGCCTGCTGGCTAACCCTGCACTGAAGCACCCTCATGTGCCAGCCAGACCCTTTGCAGCACATTGAGCCGTGTCAGAGAAGCCCAGGGTAGGCAGGCTGACCCCCAAGATCTCCTGCCCCACTATCTGGCTTAGTGTGCTGTGGTCTGGGATCATGTATAAGCAAGGTACCTAGGAGCTTCCTGGGAGCAATAAACTCCATTGTTTATCACTGCACATTAATGGCACATGTAGATGTATCCCCAGTTTGTCTAACAGTGTGCTAAGAATATATTACTGTGAAGAAAATGCTTCCATACTGTTGCACTTAATGAGATGATAGCTGTTGGACAGACATTACATCTGAGTTCTTATGAAGATAACATCAAGAAGGAAAATGGATCCATTTAGGATTACCTTTTTCCCTAAAAGTATTCAATGACACTGTTAACTCTGAAGAGTGATAACCCTTTTATTGTCAGGTACAAAACCTGCTGCTTTTAGTTCTGGGTAGTAGAGTAAAACAGGAAGAGTGGGGTTTTAAAACGGTAATTTATTTCTCTTCTATAGCTGAATACCTAATTGTACAGTTGGTTTTATAGTACCCATTTTCCAATACTTAGCAATAGGATATGTTAATAATAGGATGTAATTACTGAAAAGACATTAAGGAAATATTAGTCATTTTTTAGAAATAAATGTAATTTGGGTATCTCTCTATATTCAATATAAGACTTAAATATCACGCTAAATAATGTAAGATCAATACATTATATAATGTGGTTAGTGAACTGATGCAGTGAACTGTTTGAATTAGAATTAGACCTAGACTGGCAATTTACTCTTCTTTTGCTGAAGACAAATATATTTAACCTCCTCATAATTCCCACTTCATGTACTCACTTCTCCATTACTTATAGAAGTTAAAAAAGAAAGGAATCTTAGAAAGAATTAAGAAAGCTAAGAAACCCCAGCTATTCATGGCCTCTTGGTTTGTCTTTTCACAGTCCTCACCTATATATTCTCATGTAATTTAAATTTACCTGTGACCTTGCCTTGTTCTTTACTTCAACTATACCCGAGCTACATAGGTTATTACAAGAAATAGGCCTTAACTGAGCCTCCTAGAAGCAGCACATTCCTTCATCCCTTTGGGGCTGGAGTATGTGATGTTTCTAAAAATTCAGGTCTTATTCAGAAAACAAGAATGATTTAATATTATTGAAACCATAATGTATAATCCCACTTTTCATGGAAAAATAGGATCACCAGCAATTTAAATCTAGGGCTACCCAGGACTAAATAGTTAGTAATGATGGAAAAAACTGGCCCTGACAGTCTGAATAACAACCACCAGTCATTATGCTATGGCAAAATTCCTCCTGGACCATGAGAACCCAAATGGGACATTATCACATCTTGAGAAGCCTGATATGAATATTTAATCTTCCTAAAATTGGATGATTATGCAGATACTGTGTGTCTGGGAGAGCTGCTCCTCCAGGGGCTTATGAAAATAAATTCTACATCTACAGCATAACAACCAAATGCAGGTGGTGTATTCTCTCTCCACCACTTACTTGCAGCACTACTTGGTTTGTCTTGACATGCCACTGAAATAGTCGGACGTTCTATGAAAAACAACTGCCAAGGTATGCGTATAGTCTGTCAGGAATGAAAGGAGCTCATCACTGGAATATGAGGTGTTCCTCCTAGCCATCTACTACCATATGGTTAATGGTTTTGAAGATATGGAGGAGAACTGTATATAGGATTTCTTTTTAGTGCATGGTATATCAGTGTCTCACATTTTAATGAATTCCATAAATAAAACATGATGAAATGCCAATGTTTTGCAAACTGTGTGCAGTTCGCTTTATTCTGAAGTCTGGCTACATATACAGTGCTGTAGCAAACATTTTTTACCCTGTCTTCTAAGCTGATGTTCTTGGAATTACTAGTTAAACAGGAGTAGATCACTTTCATTACCAAAAATAAAATATTGCACTAGCATCTTTCTGGTTTTTGTACTTTCACCTCAGCTTCATCAGTCACACTGAGAGCAACTGATCTGTTCTGGGTAATGGAGACCTGTCTTTATGTGGGAAGCTATTTGTTGTTCTATCTGAGGCCTTTCACATTGTTTATTGTAGTGCTTTAATACAGTATCTAAAGTGGGGACATTAGGGTCAGAGCCAGTCCCCTGGTATTCTTTTTCCCAAAGCGTTTGGTAACCAGAGTTCAGAATGGTCAGACTCGAGATGAAAGAAACTCTGGGCTTAGAAGAGTGCATAACAGAAGAGTTTTGAGGGTATCGCTTAAAGGTGTGTAAGTTATCTAGGAAATGACTAATGTTTCTTTCAGGATAAAACAATATTCACCAGTGGTTCTGATTTAATCCTGTACAAACAGCAGCTTGATAAACTTTCTAAAACTGTCACTCAAACACACCCAGAGAAGAGATTAGAATAAATAATTTAAATGCTTGGGTTGCTAACAGCAGGGGATGTTTGCTGGATTGGGCATGGGGGAGGAAAGAATATTTAAGCCAGAGAAGTCACTAATAAATACAGTACTACAGGATTATTTTAGGAGAAAATATACTACCTGAGTCTCATCCAACCTGATCAGTGAGAGACAAGCCTCCAAGTATATAAACTTAGGAGGCTACTCTTGGTCACAGGGTATAATCCCATTTAAAAAAAAAATCAACCTGCCTTTAAAGGGATTCAGTGTATTGATATGGATAGTGCCTCAAAGCTCTAGCAGTTTTCTTTTACCCTCAGGTGGCTGCACTGAAGCAGTGTCTTTCTGGTGATCAAAAGTGATATATTTATTTTTTAACCTCTATGCCTCCATCCTCAATAAAACAAAAGGTCTCCATAGAGCAGAGCAGTTACTGTATCTGCCATCCAAGCCCAGCAACTAAGCCTCAAGCAAACACATTAGTGTTTGTCATCTGTGGTGGTGCTCCATTTGCTGTTTCCCTGATGCCACTCCCATGAGTTCTTATTGAAGGCTCTTCTCAGACAATACACTAACGAGCAGATGTGTCTAGTAGAGAAAGAGATTAGGGGAGGGATCAGACTTCTTTGGGCTTGTTCCTTTACTCTGTGCCCTGGATTTTTACAGAGATTTCAGAAGGCAAAAAGAGGGGAGTGGAAGGAGATGAAAGAATCAATCAGTGTTGTTTGCTGGGGTCTCTAAACCCCACAGGATCACTCCTGGAACAAAGAATGATTTTGCTGCTTGAAAGACAACACAGATATTACTTTTTAAAGAGCCTGGGGTGCATAAATTACCTAAATACCATGAATACAGCCAAAGGAGCCTTTTAAACCTGGCATGGTGAGAGGGAGGTGGGTATAGTAGGCACCAACTTCATTCTGAGCTGAAATCACAATAAATATGTAGTACAGACTTATTTGCATGTTGTTCCAGTGGCATTATGGGTAACAGTCAGCCAAAAGATTTAAGGTGTTTCCAGTACAGTTTTTATTTTGGTTGCTTTTGGTCATGTTTGGTTTCCTCTACTCACCCAACTCTCACCAGTTTAAATAAGACATTTCCAATCTGTCACAAAGGCAACATTTACATTTATTGCATAATATACAAAATATCAATTTCCTTACCCAGCAGGCAAAGGGCAAGAAAACTAATTTCTTGTGCTCTTTGCAGTGACTTCAGATGGGTGTGTTTGTGACTGCTTTTCAAATATAAGAGATGAATAGGTAGATGTAGGGAACAGAGGGGTGAGAAACAAAAAAGGACTAAACAGCATAGAGGGTACAGTCGTTCCAAAGGTTAGGAGGACAAGACATCTGGGAGGCTTGAAGTCTCTGAAGGCAGGTAAGTAAATTAGAATAGAAGTAGAAAAAAGGGTCTCAACTTGCTAAACAATATGATCCTCAGAATTAAATCAGGTTTACCATGTGTCAAGTATAGCCCATTTGAAAACGAGTTCTGTCTTTCAATCAACATTACAGATGGCACTTGGTTTAGGTGTGACCTTCTCACTCTGCATCATGATTTGGTTTTCTTGATATGCTGCTTTTATCTCTGCATCTTAGAGTTTTCCTGGTGCAGTCCTCACTGCATCGTTCCCAACCTGCTCCATGTTTTTCTTTCCTATTCCAGTATTCCTTCTGTGATTTTCAATCCATCATCCTTTCTGATTTTCTTTTACTGATCCACTCTGCTGGCTCCAGAGCTGTTATTATCTGGTTCTGTTCCCTCATCCATACTGGACTGCAAGGCTCTTCAAATCTACCATGAGGTTTGTCTTCTCCATCTCCAGGAGCTAACCCTGTAAAGCCTTACTGAGCAGCCAAGAGAAAGAGATATGTGGGGCCAAGGCATACTTCTATGTCTTGGCTTAGATAGCAATGGTCCTATCCTGAGTATGGGGCTTGGCCAGGTGGTTTCTTGAGATCCCTTCCAGCACTACTTTTGTATGATTCTGGGAGGAAGGGAGCAAGTCAAAGGCAGAGAAAGAGAAGCTGCCTTGTAAGCAAGAGGGCCAGGGGTTCTAGCCTGGTGCCTTGCTCCCCATTGCTTTGTATCTAATGAATATTCACTGGAAGGTGCAGCAAGGGTAGCTGGATAAGGTATTATCTAATGCCTAACCTTTAGCCTGATGATTAGCATACTCAATGAGCAAGCAAGAAATGTAGGTTCAAACCCCTTCTAAGTAAGAGAGGAGACCAGAACCCAAGTCTCTGGCTCCCTAGGGAGAAGTGCACTAGGTGCTTGCCTAAAAAGTGGGAGACCTCTCCCCTACCTGCTAGTTTCTGAACTTACCGTGCCATATGCACAGAGCCAGGCAATCTTATTTCACTGTGCTGATGATGCATATACTTAATGTGCAGATGTTTGTGCAGACTGGATAAGTGCCCCCAAACTGCAGTAATACAGCTACTTATGTACCATTTAGGTATACGAAACAAATATATGTACATCTTTCACACACGCACACCAAGCATCACTCCGCACATAGAGCCAACAGAAACATCACCAACAGCAGCAGTGCCACCGTTATGCCACTAGGCCCCAGGCATAACAGATCACAGCTACTGCTCACTCTGCTTCCCCTGCCTACCCTGCTGCCACCACCTGTGAAGGAGCCCAATCCTTCCATTTTTGGACTACGGCTGCCCTGCCTAGGGACATTTTATAATGCTAGAAAAATATAGATATACAGACACTCCCTACCTTGCACCCCCTTTCCCTGCCTGTGGCTGACAGCTCAGAGCAGCTGAGTAAGGCAAGTTCCAGCACACCTCTGTGTGACTGGGGAAAATGGGGGAGCCCACTAAGTCGCCTGGGATGTTGGCAGAATGTAACCTACCTTGACTCACAGTGGGATGTGGTACAGACATTCGATAGCGCTCTCTAACCTAAAGTGCTTCAGTCTGATATCATATCCATCCAGGGTTAACTTAGAGGAAGATCTGCCATTTTTAAAGCACTTTACATGCTGTGAACATCTGTTTGGTTACAGCTTTAGAGTGCTTTCTGTGTGCTTAACATGCTGTAGGTGTAACTTCTGTACAGGTCCATTAAGACTTATCTACCTAAATACCTTTGCCTACCTGGTCCTAAATGACTTTTCAAGGTCACAAAAATATTTGCAGCCGAACAAGAAATTGATCCCAGGTTCTCTGAGGTATAAGCAAAGCTGCTGACCACTAAACCATTTCTTTTCTCATGTTCTGTGTTTGCTTAATTCAGCTTGTAACATCTACTTAGCAGTTTATAAATATACTTAATTGTCTGTAGAAATGTAGAATTATAATTATCCTTTATCCACTAATCTAATTTTGATTCTGAGTTTTTTCTTGGGCTTTATTTCCTTGTCTGAATAAATATCATAAAAGCTCTAAGTGCTAAAAAGTGTTTATTCCCTTTAAGTAGTTTCTTTTGGATTGGCAAGAAAACACTTGCTTACTTCTGTGTAAAGAAGATATCATCAAATCTTTTTGAACATTGGAATGTGACTTTAGCCAATTTACATTTTTCAAATCATGTTCAAAGACGCATCCAGATTGCTATGAGATCTGTGTAGTTATTTAAGATACTGACCACAGTACCTGCTTATTGTAGATATTTATTTTATTCTATTACTACTTGTGCTTTTATAAATAAGCAACATAAAGTCAGAAATTACAGCATTTGTTTTTTTAGCTACCTAATTGGCTTTTTATTGTTCAAGAGAGTCTAATAAACTGCCATACTTTCATTACACAATTAGTGGAGTCTCTGAACCATTTTAAGAGAGCAACTGTAGTATAAGAAATGTATTATATTTGCCAGTTTGTATGTTCTGGTATTGTACTATATTACAGCAAAGCTTAGACTATTACTCCAATGTAGATAATCCACTGTGAAGTAAATCTAAGGTCCAAATTAACAGGCAGAAATGGAATCTTTATTTCTAAAATTCTTGTGGGTTTTAAATCAAGGGTAAGATTTAACTTTCAGTCCACATTTTGAAAAGGAACTGCTTTCACCCAAGACACAGTTCAAACCCATGATCGATAATAATTTAAATTTCCTACTACTCTTACATAGATAGAGATCTAGCCTGTGAGCTGTTTTCTGTAGAATAGGATTGTCTGATGTTTAGAATTGGTTTGCTATTTAAAAACAAATAATACCTTTTGGAAAAGAGTTTGTAGCTTGTAAGCAGGATGTTTAAGGAGTTTTCTCTTTTTCCTATAATCATTCATGCATGGGACTTGTATTTCACTCTCTCTAATTTCTTTGCAGGCAACAAAAAGCAGAATTTGGAAGGTTTGTTTGGTATTTAACTGGATTATTTAAGTAGGAGATAAGCAGTTGCCATAAAAGCAGCTGGACAATGAGTTCCTGGATGTCGGAGTCCCTTCTTTCCAGTATATATGTCTATGACAATTATTAGAACTCTCCCCATCACACACCCAGACACAAGTGCACACAGGACTTTTTCTTAGAAGAGACTAGACCAGTGGTTCTCAATTGGAGTAATGCAAGACCCCATCCAGGGTCCAATGGCATCTGACCCATGTGCAAGCAGATGAGTTTGCCACTTGCTCCTCCCTCTGCCTGCCCAAGAGCTAAGGGGTATCCATGGATGCCCACTTCCACCCTCCGAGTGGGTGGGCAGGCAGGCACACAGACACAGAGCCATGCTTTTCAGCCCAGTGTGTCCCCCAGTTCCTCATGCACTCCTAGGACTGGGGAGAGGGACTGAAGGGGAAGGTGGCTTTGGACCTGAGCATGCGAGTCCCTATGAGAATAGCTGTGATGGCAGAGGCTGCACCTGTTCCCTCAGATACAAGCTGGGAATGGGGAGGAGATCCCATTCTCCCCTTCTGAGCCTTGCATATTCTGTTATCTTCCACCTTGCCTCTGCAATCCCCTCAATCCTGTTTCATGTGCTGCGTGTGCTGCTCAGAAACTCTTCCCTGCCAATTGGATGCCCCTGGGCTCTGATCATTTTGGTCCTGGGGCTGAAGTTTGCGGGGGGGGGGTGGGGATCACCCTGCAAAAACCAAGGCCAGAAATTGTCCTGTCAGTTCCTGGTTTCCAGTAGTGATCTGGACCCTGGGAATCCAGAGCTCCACTAGAAATAAGCATGCATAGGACCAAGCAGAGTTGGGTAGAGCAGCCTGCAGGGGTGACTATTATACTTATATTATATTTGATATGATATTATAGTATAATAATGCAATTAATTGACAACACAATTAATAATGCAAACATATTATTAATCACTGTCCTTTAATTAAACATTATATTATAATAGTCTTACTATATTTATATTAGTTTTTTAAATACAATTGAAGTTAGCTTTTAAGACTGCTAAGTACTTAAAACTTGTGTATGGGTTCCTTGAATGTAAAAGGTTTGAGACCTTCCATTTAATGTCCAACAGTTCTTATTCATTTTATAATGCAAATGCTTCCTTGATACAAATCCAGAGAGTTCTGGCATGGTATGCATAGTAGTAAAGTTCTAGATATATAAAGGGAATTAGATCCCTAACTGCAACTTCAGATACTTATATCTAAAATTAGGTCTTCTAGGCCCCTGATTGGTTGTAGCCTCACTCTGAAGATACCTTGGCCTTCTCCAGGAAAGTGTCCTGGGTGCCTGAATTTCTGCCGCCTGATGTGACTACGCCCATGAAACTACTTGACATCTAGACCCCCAGTGAGGTTTTCAAATCAGTTATTCCCTTGTATATCTCTAGGGCATATTCTGGTAGGTGTTCTTTGAGGCCTCACACACAACACAGTAAGGAAGAAGAGGTGTCCTTTTTACATCTAGTTACTCGGTAGTTAGAGCACTGACCAGCCTACTGTATGGACTGGAACCTACGTCTCCCAGGTGAGCAAGTGAATCAGCACATTACAGAGTTGTTCTCTCTTTTGGCTAATGAGTATTTTATTAAAAATAATAATTTCAAGAAGACAATCCTGTGAGAGCCCCAGCTCAAAATGACTTAGAAACACATGAGTAAGGTCCTCTCTTAGGATGTGGGAGACATGGATTCAGATTTCTGCTTCAGTAGAGGAAGAATTTGAACCTGGATGTCCCACCTGTTAAGTAGGAGTGTTCTATCTACTGGACTCTTGGGAAACAGCACTACTTTCTCCTTACTCAAAACCTGATCTTATTGTTGTGCTTGCGCTTCACACAGTAAACTTCAAAATAGATGTAATGTAACCACCCTGTGGCAGCCCTGTGTGTGCACCAAGAAGCTCTCTGTCTAGAATGTGATCTGTGGCATGCACCCAGTACTGCTCAAAGGTGGTTACAACACTTTCTTTGGGGGCAGAAGGGGTTAGTTTGAGGATTTAGCCCAAAGACCACTGTTTCATAGTTTTATAGTTTCATAGTTTCTAGGGTTGGAAGGGACCTTAGCAGATCATCTAGTCCGACCCCCTGCCATGGCAGGAAAGAGTACTGGGGTCAAATGACCCCAGCAAGGTGTTCATTTAACCTCCTCTTAAAAACCCCCAGGGTAGGAGCCTGCACCACCTCTCTTGGAAGTTGGTTCCAGACCCTAGCCGCCCTGACCGTGAA
>NW_017729028.1:2825001-2847633 GCF_001723915.1 Gavialis gangeticus | reverse complement strand
GGCTGTTCTGGTCCCTACTTAGGAAGACGGAGGCAAAGAAATTGTTAAACATGTTAGCTTTGTCATCTGGTGTGACGACCAAATTTCCCAACACGTCCTGCAAGGGCCCCACATTACCCGGGACCTTCTTTTTACCCCCTGTGTATTTAAAAAATGACTTCTTATTGTCCTTAATCTGGGAAGCTAGTCCCAGTTCCATCTCTGCCTTGGCCTTCCTAACTACCCCCCTACATCCCCGAGCAACTGCAGAATAGCTCTCCCTGGTGATGACCCCTTCTTTGCATTGGGTGTAAGCCTCCTTTTTAGCAAGGAGATATTTTTGTTTGTTTATATTTCTCTGTTGTCCATACAGAGAAAGTATAGAACAAAATATGAAATGGTAGAGGTCACATTATAGCTTTTAAACCATGCTGTGCAATGGGAGTCCCTAAGAAAGATTCTGTTATTGTTTGTACTACACTGAGAATACTGCTGCTGTGGCATGAACTCTCTTCTCTTGGCCAGTGCAGAGGGAGTGGGTTTTTCCTTACCCCTTCTTGAGTAGTTAGTGGCAGCAATGGCACTAGCGAGATGTTCCCCAATGTGTGGTCTCAATCCCTGTAGTTCCTCATAGGAACTAAAGAGTCTAATAATAAACTACAGATTCCAACTTTGTAGAAGACAGTTCAGGAGTCCCCCCACCCCCTTTTTTTTTCTTTCAACCTGTTCCTTAAGTCAATACCATTTGGAAGGCAAATGCTACCACTTGACTCCTGTATAGAAGTAAAACTTTCCAATATGTTTTCCAGACTCCAGCTGTTCTTCACCCTAAACATAAAATGTGTGAGACCTGCACATATGCAGTAGCCTGAAGAATGCCAGGCAGATACCTTCATAATTTTGTAACATTGTCAGAAATTGGTAAATCAAATATCAATCTCTAGGCAAATAATAGAATAATTGCAACCCATACCAGACTTTGAGAAATAGAAGAGGTATATTTTCTAAAGGAAAATAATTTGATCACTTGACTCATTTCTGGATCAAATTAAAAAGAATTTTCAAAGTTTCCTGAATGACATAGGAACATGGGTTCCACTGACTTTTAATTGGACGTGTGTCCATTAGGTGCTTTTGAAGGTTTTCCCTTGGTGAATCATACTTCATAATATTTCATATGGAATTTCAGAACTTACTTTCCAAATGAATTGATGCAAATTGATCTGAGCACTAGCAAATCTATTAAAACTACATGAGTCTTAAAGGAAGGGGAGCCTAGTATTAGAGTACAGTAGAGTTCAGTATTTTGTCCAGTATTACTTACCATCTTTATTAATGATCTGGAAGACATAATAACAATTGCTAAATACTGTAGCTAAATAATATTAATCAGGTAGGTGTTGCCAAAGTAGCCTACTTGAGCTGAACAATCATGTTACCTGTTGATAAAATGATTTTTTCTTATATTTACTTTAGACACAACCTGAAATTGTATCACACTACAAATCCTTATGGAGCTCCCTGTTCTCTTACCAGTTTTCCAATGATAGGATGAAAGGCATGTAAAACACAAAAATTTTGGAAGAGGTGTGGGAAGCAATTGAACTCTCTCCCTCTTCTTGGAAGGGGAAATATATCCTTAATTATGCAAATGAGATTATTAATCCCAATTAAGGAACCTGCTGTGAATGGTTTGAAACCGCAACCCTCAATAACCATAAACCTGCAGCCTGGCTCTAGTTAGCAAAATATAATTAACTAGCAATAAATGACAGACACAACGTAAAGGGGTAACAATAACTATATTATCTAAACAACAACAATGTAAACATCAACAACCCAACAAACCCAAATATCAATAACAGTAGCCAATAGCAATATCTGATATCAACAATAATATGAGCCAAAGCGATACAATCCTATCCCAGAGAAGGCACTAGAGAGCCTGTATAACTTCTCATATGCTTGAGGCCAGCAATTGCTGTGGCAGCACCTCTCACACAGACTCACCCAGAGACACAGCAGCAATAACCCAGGCACTCTTTAGGCACTCATGAGACATGCTGCAAGCACCCAATCAACACTACGGTGGTATCGGTCTGCTGGACCCTTACTCTGCACACATACCCACAAGCATGCGGAGAAGAGTTTGGCCTCTCAGGCCCTCACTCACACTTCTGTGGGATTATGGTGTCCTGTGCACTAGAAGCAATCACATGCTGGACCACACTGGCTTTTGGCCTCCCAGGCCCTCCAGCCACAGCTTTCCAAACACGCATTCACCAGCACCAACATGCAAGGAACAAATTCATTCCATCGGAGACCCAGATCCCTGGGATCTGGTCCCTTTTACAACCTTCAGTTACACCACCTCTGTCAATCATACTTTGGACCAATCATCCTCACAGAGGTGCTGTCAGTCATCTGTCAATTATCCAAATACCAGTCACATCACTTCTCACCTCAGAGAAGGTGACAGTGACCAACTTGGCATTTACATAACCAACTTGGAAGTTACATAACGCAGCCTCAATTGGGCATGCTTAGGACTAAAACTGGGTCACTCTCTCATGAAGATTCAAAGGTGTATAGACTCTGGAACCTTTGGCTCTGTGCACCCACTGAATGTGTGCCAATATTAACCCAGCCAGGGGATGCACCAACCTATGGCCAACACTATCCCTTGCAGTATGGCCTGAGAAACTCATAAGGACACTTGTGTCCAAGGGACTGAGAGATTTGATATTCTAAAAAATGCCACTCCAGGCACAGCTAATTGTTACACAGTTAGCTGTAGAGGTATTAAATTCTATGAAAACCATACTTAAAATTCAGCCAAGAAACATTTCCTAACAAAGATAAGATTGTGTTGACATCTACCGCAACCTTAGCAATAAAGGTTAATTTACCATACATATGAGAACAAATGATTTAATTGTGTTAATGATGGGGAAGAAATGTTATGGAAGAAATTCCTGTGTAAAAAGCTAAGATGATCTCCCATTCATAATGAAAGCAGCTAGCATTTACTTTAACAAAAAAAAATATGTCAAGAGAGGTTGCTTAGTTAGGATATTCAACACATACTCACTACTCTAACTCTGCTCCTATTTGTTTATACTTTATAAATGGTACTTGCAGTTGGGTAGCTTTTATCTTACAAGATTCATATCCTCTGTCTTAGTACATGACAGAGATTTGTGAGGAAACATTACAATTTTCACTTGTCCCAGGCTCTTCCTACATAATGTGAGCATAAAGTTTATAGCTATTAAAGTTTCCCAAGCACAGAGGCAAAATTACCAAGACAAAAACTTCTGAGTTTACTGTTATTAAAGTTTCTGAGACTTACACTCTGTGGTCACATCTATACGTGTGCTTTACTGTGCAGTAGACTAATTTACTGTGCAGTATAGTGTTACCATCTACGTGTGCACTGCAATTAGTGCACAGTAGATTAATTTACAGCGCTGCCAGATAGTCCCAGTGATACAAGCACTACCTGGTAGTGCTGGAAATTACTATGCTTAAATGTGCATGTAGTTGGTGATGCAGGTGCAAATTGTGCCGGGTCAGCAGCTCCAGCAGGGGGACAGCTTGCTGCCTACTACTAAGCCATGTGGCTCAGCAGCTTTTGGAGCCACATGACATAGGCAACTGATTAGCTGCCTGACACTAACACCCAGACCCTGGCCCTGATCCTGACCCCCAGGGCTCCTGTCACCTGGACTCTTCTCACCATGCCCCACTGCAGCAAGTACCTGTGGCTGATGCTGCTGCATAAACCCTGTGCCTGGCCCAACAAGGCCCCTGTCAGCCCCATCCTACCCCACTGGCACTGTGCTCCACTGCAGTGGGTACCTGTGGCTGATGCAACCACCCGTACCCTGTATATGACCTGCTGAGGCCCCTGCCAGCTGCTGTCATGTCAGACTCCACACCCAGTGACACACAGGGTTGGGGGCCCAACTAGACCCATGAGGAGACAGCAGACTTCATCATCATCTGAGGGAATTTGAGGTCCATGGGTAATTTGGCTGGGCAACAAGGGTCATTTATGTAGCCATGGCCTTACAGGATGCAGAAGCAAAGACACCAGCACTCCAGACAGCAGTTCCAAGTCAAGCCCAAGGCCTGAGGGCACAGTGAGTCTGCATGAGGGACCACAATAGGAGGTGCAAGTCTTCACCCAGGACCATGCCATTCATATGGGAACTGGATGATATTCTGGTCTCCATGGACCCTGGGGAGGCCCAGAACATCTTCTGCAGAATAGGTAGACTGCCAGAGTGCAATCCAGGGCCCATGTGCCAGTAGGACTTTCCAAGGGACTTGGAGCTCACTTGCCAGATCCTGGTGTGCTCCCTGCTCTCTGCCTCACCCAGCAGCTTGGGCTGCCCCAACCACCACCTGCTCTGGTTACTCTGGCAGTGGACTACCTACAAGGAGGACAGGGAGGAGATGGCCCCTGCACACACCACCTCCAGCTCCTTGCCAGAGGGGGCCACTGCCCAGCTGGCCAGGCACAACCCAGGCCTCCTCACCACAGCCAGGGACCAAGTTGGACCACTGAGAATGCCTGCCACACCTGCCCAGTAAGTCCCACACAGAGAGAAAGGCCAGGGAGAAGAGGGGGCACTGTGGCCACTTGTACCCATGCCAGGTTACCCTCCTGTTCCCAGACAGCACTTCTGTAGCCAGGGGCTCCCCTCCCTTCCCCACTCTGCCTGGCTGAGCTCCCTACCATCCACTGAAGTCTCCACCCCCAACCAAACATGCAGGGAGGCAGGAGGCAGTTCAAGACTTTATTGGGCATCCAGCAGGTTCCCAGTTAGGCAGTTAGGGGCCTAGAACATGGACAGAAACTCACTGATGTCAACAGCAATCTCCTCCTCTGCCATAGAGGTCAGGCACTCATAGTGTAGGCAGAGATACCTCTCCAGGTGGTGGTGGGGAACCATGTTGTGGGGAAGGATGGGCTTGCCTGGGGCACCCTCAAAGCTGTGCCCAGTGCCTCATGCCAGGTTCTCAGCTTTACCTGGGGGAATCATTGTGATCAGCAGCAGCAGGGCATAGTAGGTTGGGCACCCCTTGGAATGCTCAAACAGTTTGCTGCAGTATGCCTGGATGACTCTTACCAGAGGCACATTTGGGGCTCAACCCCCTCATGGTGGGGGCCATGGCTTGGGGTACCTCTCTGCAGAGGGCTACCGGGGGAGTGGTGGGAACATCACCAGCTCTGTCCCAGCCAGGCAGGAGTCCCTTACCTCCAGAACCCAGGAACCATACACCCAGTGGCATGAGAGCTAAATGCCAGGCCTGTAGAGAGGAGAAGGGCAAGTGCTGTTCTGGAGCCACCATAGCAGCTGTCGGCAAAGACCAAGCATTGCCAGCAACAAGCAGACACTCAGGCCTGGCACCACAAGGACTGCAAGATGGACAGTACATACCTCACCCTCCAGGAGAGACAGGTCACCCTCCTGGAGAGGCAGCTAGAGGCATAGGAGGAGCAGTGTGCCATGGTGTGCCAGGCGGTAGAGGGCACTGAGGACAACTGGTGCATCCAGGACATGGTGCTGGCCCTGGCAGTCTCTTTTGTGCTACCTGGTGCCAGCCCCTAGCCCTGGCCTTGACCCTGGCTGGCTCCTGGCAGCTGCCTGTGGGCCTGCATCAGGCCCCATAGTGGGCATGGGAGTAGGTGGAGAGCCACTTGCAGCAGCCGGGGCCCCCAGCCCCTGCTCCAAACCCTGCCCCCTCAATGGCCAGGTCCCCCACCTCACCTGCCAGCTGCCACTCATCCTGGCTCCATGTGGCCCCTGAGTGGGAGCTGGTCTCAGCTAGGCCACCTCCCCACATGGGACCTGCTGACCACAGCCCCATGAAGGGGGAGGTGGAGAAGGCTGAGAGTGCTTGACAGCACCTACTCTCTCCTCTGGGCCAGCCCCAGCCCACTGGACTTGCCATGGTTTCTTAAAGTGAAGTCAGCAAAAGCTGGAGTGCAGGGTGCCTCCCTCTGAGCTCTGTGCCATAGGTACCTCCTCCACACTGCCCTTCCAACAGCTGTAATTTCACAGTGAAAATAGCTTCATGGGGTAAAAGGTGCTTTATTGGTGGTGCATGTTGGGGTTGGGGTGGAGTCTACTGTTGGGAAGGAGGGAAGGACGGAGTCAGGTGTTTTGGGTAGGGGGTGTCTGTTGTGTTCTGGAGGGAAATAAAAGTTGGTATTTGTTGCAAACTATCTGCAGTGTGCATTATCTTAAGTTTGCCTCATGGATCTGAAATCCATGGATGGCCGCTGAGGCACTCTATTGGGGGGTGATGGGAGGAGGTGATCTGTGAGTGCCTCATGCATATGGTGCTCTGGCCCCCCCACTGGATTTATGGCTCATCTAGGGCCTCAGGGGAGGAGGGCCTGTTATTGGTACTGCTACTGCAACTCACATTCCTGAGGCCAGGAGTCCTCAATACACCATGCTTCCTACACCCTAGCCCCATACAAAAGCTCCCCATTCACCTTGCAGATATTGTGCAGCATGCAGGCTGTGGCAATGACTTAGGAGATGTTGGCCTTAGTGAACTTGAGGCGGGTTGTAAGCAGTGTTCCCTCTAAGCTGCATGGCGTGCATGGCTGCACAGCCACACACGCCACACAGCTTAGAGGGAATGCTGGTTGTGCCAGAGTCCTTTGAGGTGGACAAAGGCACATTGAACCAGCACACACTCTAGCCCAAGCACCAGTTGAAGTGTACCTGGTGTGGGTTGAGGTAGCCAGTGTAGGGGCACATGAGCCACAGTAGCAGTGGGTACGTGGGGTCCCCATTGAGGAGGGCTGGGATGGTTTTGTCACCCAGCTGCAGGTCTAGGACTCCTGGCACAAAACAGCTGCTCTCCTCCAGGACTGGCAAGGCAGAGTTCCAGTAAATCTAGTTGTCATGGGCACTGCCAGTCCAGCTGGCACAGATGTTGATGAGGCCCCCCCAGTGGTCTACCACAGACTGCAGCATAACAGACTGGAATACCCTCTGATTGTAGTAAAGGTGGTCTGCCAGGGGTGGGTAGGTGATGGGGATGTGTGACCTGTTGAGAGTCCAAATGCACAGGGGGGAAGCCAAGTGTTTGGAATCTGCCACCACCTCCAGGGAGCCAGTGGCCTGGAGTACAGTGTTGACCATCACATCCTGGAGGGCACCATAGACTTCGAGGATGGCCTCTCCATCTGTCATCTTACCCACTCTGCACAGGTGGGCAATATAGCACAGGCTGGCAGGAGTGACAAGCTTCATGAGAGCAGTGGCCATGTGGGTGTCCACAGGGAGGGGCTGGCACATGGTGGTGGCCTGGCAGGTGTGGGCTGAGCTGCTGGAATAGCTCCTGGTTCTTCTGAAATAAGTCAAGACACTGGTCATTTTCCCAGGTGTGCAGGATGGTGCAGTGCCACCAATCCTAGCTGGCAAAGTGAGCCCAGAAGCAGTGGGGCTGGAGCACCAGGAGCTAATGGATTGTGGCTGCAGTGGCATCTATGTGGGCAGTATCCCTGTTGGGGTCCAGGAGGTGGCCCAGGGCTTGTAGTCAATCGCTTAGAGTCAGCAGGGCACAGGCTGGGCCATGGGCCTGGGCATGAGGATTTGTGGCAGGGTGGAGCAGATGGGGTTGAGGCCCACCAGGGCCAGGCAGCAGCCAGCACTGGCTAGCACAGCAGTGAACAGAAGCTTGCACTGATGGTCATCACTGCTAGGGGATAGACGAGGAGTGTCCATGGAGTGCTGGACACAAGCTCATGGACAGCATCCTGGAATGCTGTGCCAGCAGGCTGTAGACAGCTCAGGGCCAGAGAAGCATGTGGCTGGGGAACAAGGCATGGGGGAGCCTTTTAAAGACTTGTGCTGGCAACTGGGGAGCTATGGCCGGAGCCTAGAGCTTGCGTGATGGCTGCAGGAGGGCAGAGCAGGGCAGGAACAGCCCTGGACTAAATTGTTACCATTGGGGTCAATTTATTCTCAACCCAGAGACATGTATAGATGCTGCATCCCAGAGTAGTTTACTTCACAGCAAATTCAGTCGCATTAATTCCATGTGTAGACACACCCAGTTAGTCCTAAAATCTTATGCCTTTGGTACTATATACAATGGGCTGCATTCTGCTTTCAACTACCTTTGTATAACTCTGGAGTAACACAATTAAAATATGATATTGGTGCCTGCCTCCTCTCTCTTATTAGGTACTGGATTTTGGCCAGGTTTTTTTTATTTGGAGGAACTAAGTCAAACCTAAAGAAGCTATTCATAGATAGCTAGTAGAAAATGGCATTAAGATGTAAAGAAACACAATGCAACTAAAACCAGTGCTATATTAATCTAAAATCCAATGCTTACATTTAATTTAATACAGCTAATACTGTATCCTAAGCATGCTAGTGAAGATCAGACATGCCCATACAGGATCTGTAGCCTGCAGACTAGCTGGAATGTAGACTGGTCCTGGAACTCTCTTCGCCACCTCTTAGATTTCTCCCCTTACATATTCTCAGTTGATCAGGCCTTAAAATATATCTTTGGATAATATTTTGTAAATACCAAAGTCTCACTTTCTGAAGTGACTGGAAGCATAGATGTCATTGCAAGCTAGTCTTGGGATTCTAAGAGTTTAAGTAACTTTTAAAAATTGAATTTAGGGCCCTAAGTAATCCTGGCATTTTGAAATTTTTACACTTAGTCTTTTCATTGCCATCTCAGCCAAACAGGAATACCTCTTTGTAATATTTCTTACTAGTGTTGAAGTAGGTTGGTCTGGCAGTTTAAGCACTAGAAGGCAGGTAGGCCCACTTGAAGGCTCACAAAATGTCTAAAAAGATCATTTCCAGTTACTTTATTGTACATATAATCTGAAATGTATAATCTCAAAATGGTTTGACATAATGATTTGTTTGTCTCCAGTAGATAACATGGACTTTTGGGATGTCCACTCCTATGAAGTGTTGTGACTTATCATATCATGATGAATTCCCTGCACAATCATAGAATGTATAAAAGAAACTCAGGTGACAGACAACCACATTTTGATTAAGAACAATTAAGAACATCCTTAAAGAATGGATCCTTTAACATGAAAGGATCCATTGACTTCACTGGGAGTTAAGGAATTCAGCACCTTAAAAAGCACCACGTCATAGGTTACAATCATAAATTCCCAGTTCAGAATAATACTGGTGATAATTTTACAGGTGATAAAAATTGGTCTTCCATATACCCTACTCGGTATGCTAAATTCTTTGGTTCTGCAAATGTATAGAGGCTGTGTCTCTTCAAAATGACTAATGAGCTAGAGCTGCATCCAGACATTCATTTCTAGTGGTGGAAAATTTATATCATTGGAAATGATTCCAGGACAGGGATTCAGTCTGCAACTGCTCTCCCTCCCCTGTTGCTTGTACCTTCCTGAGACTGGGATGAACCCAGTCTAGGGAAAGTATAGACTGTTCCAGTCCTCCCATTCCCTGGGACTGGGAGGTGGCTTTGCCCCAGAGTAGTGGGGCAAAGCCACCTACTCACTTGTCACACCATGGGTTCTTTTATGAGAAACAGGCAGGAAGCTCATGGTGAGCCTCCCCCCCCCCCAGTTTTGGCTCCTGGAGCATGGAAACTAAGCAGATGGAGCAGTGTGGCAAAGCCCCGTGCCCACTTCTCACTTGGCAGACTCTGGATGAGAAGCAGACAGAAAGCAGCTGGCTGCTACTCCTCCCCTCCCTTCCTGGTCTACAGGAGAGATGGGAGCACAGCTGTCCCCCCATGACTTATTTAGACTAGGGTGGGCCTGGTCTCAAGAAGGCAAGGGAGTTTTTACCTATGGCTCCACTCCTCTCTGGAGGTAGTCAAACTAGGGAAAAGCCTAAAAACGTTCATTCTCATGGAAGAAATTCTCTTGGGAGCAACTTGGTTGGAGCTGGTTTACTTTTCTGCAAGAACCACCATTTTTGGTGTGGGAGAAACAACTTGAACTTGTGTTTCTTACTGGGAGAATGGCAATTCTCCCGCTGGAAATGGAACTTCTGTACATTGCCCAAGTTCACTACATACAGCAATGGGTCATCATTCTCATAGTAGTCAAGAGCAGTTTTGTCATTAAATAAAGAAGGAGTTTATGCAATCCCTCTGATCCCGATCTTACCCTTAGCCTGGACTGTAAGTGCCATATTTCAAGCAGGATGTCACATCATATGGTCTTACTTAGGCAACTTTTTCTAAGTGTACATTGATTCGTTTTATGTATAAATTGCCACCCAGAGAATATTGTCTCAGTATTTGAAGTGTTTCCTATTCCTTTGTTGTTGATAAATATGGAATACTGAACTAACATTTATCCATGGCAAAACTGAGTAAGCTACTTATACCCTGTGACTTAGCATCTACTCTATAAAATGCAAATAACAACCCTGAGCTATTTCACAATGGTGTTGTACACTTTAAATGTATGTCAGTAATCAAGATCCTCAAATGAAAGTCTCTCTGAAAGCCCAATGCAATATTTATATGATTTAAGTAAACCCCCCCCCACTAAACAACAAAAAAGCAGTTCTTTGTGAGTTCATAGTCTGAGTAAAGAATATTCAGGGCCAGATCCCCAGTTAGTTTAAACTGGTGTAGCTATATTGACATTGATTGAATACCTGGCTCAATTTTATCTGTGTATTTTACTGGAGAAAAAGTAAACAATGCAATCTGTAGTGGAAATTACTACACTACAAATGCGGCTAATATGACGTTTATAGAAAGCAACCATTTTCCTTATCTATCTTTTTGTTTTAAGTATCAAATGACGTTAAATCAAAATCCTCTTCTTAGAACCCAGCTGGAATCTGTGGGTTTGGATGTAGGGGTCTCTACAGAGGAGGGGAAGATTCATCAGGCACCATAATGTGAATCACTCTGCAATTAGGATCTCTAGCATAATGCTACCAAGATCCTAAATCAAGGGCTATGTTTCATTTATAGTCACACCAGATTAACCCATTGGAACTCACTTGAGTCACTCCACATTCTGCCTGCTGAGTTCATGCTAGGAGCCTTGTAAAATTTCTACTTTGTGGAAATTTACCAGTATTCTGCAGTTGTAAATTGTTTTGACATGATTTAACTTTATTCAGTTCTGACCAAATGGCTATTTTCTTTTTTCATCCAATATGATTATAAATGCAAATTTGCTCATATTTTCAGTGTCAAGCATCTTTCCTTGAAAATCTGGCAGGTTTTTGGTTCAATTCCGCTCGGGGTGAATTTTGTTTTGTTGAGGGTGTGAAAAGCATTCACATTTTGATAATTTTCTTTTAAGATAAATTTTAATTAATTTTGCATTTTGTTAAATATATGTTTAATCTTTCATACCATGTCTAAAATAGCTTTCCTTGTATTTGAGAAGCAAGTATAGTTCCTAGGGCTATATCTTATTTTACCTTTATATATAAATGGTATTCATGTGACTTGAAACTGCAGTTTTTGGCACTGGGACACAGTTTAGATTCCACATAATTTTACTTGCCCTGAAGGCTCTGTTATGACTGTGTAGGTGCTTTGGGAAAACAGAAACACACAAGGATGCTCATAATGCCAAGTAACTCTTGACACCTTTGAATCATGGCAAAGTTACAACTTGTGGGTTATTGATGAGGAGGTGGAGGGTCCTCCTACCTTTTTGCCTGATAGGCCAGACCCAGGTTCTAGGCTCTCCTCACTCAGAGACTGTTCACACTTATATCTTCTGCTTCCTAGAACAATGTTTGAGTCCGCTAAGTCACAGGCTAGTGCTATCTCCTACTCTCCTCTTGAAGCTATCCCACTGGGCAGCTGGAAAGGGACCATATGTGTGACCACAAGGAACCAAACCGGCTAGAGGGAGGAATCTCTGCCCTAGAACAGAAGAGCCCCTGGGTTTTAGCCCTGTCCCCCCATGGGGCAGAAATTATTCCACTGTATTTCTTGTCTTCAAATTCATTTATCAAATGAATGTTAAATGAAAAGTAGCATAGGCCAGCTCAAGACAAGGGCTGGACAGTGCTCTTACCAATACCCAGCTTAATATAAAACTTACCAATACCCAGCTTAGTATATAGCTATGGCACTTTGAGGTGAAATCACAGGGTCAAACCCTTACCAGGAACGTGGAGCCTGCAATCTACCATTCCTTGTCTCTAGTACAATATCTTGGCCACTAGGCTAAGAGGTGGGAGGATTTTCTGCCTATTTCCATTTTACTCCAGAAATTTAGAGGGTAGAGCGATTTGATTCTAACCAAATAGAAATAGATTCAAAATGGTGAGCAAATGCACAAAATAGTAGTTATACAGCTACATGAATGCCAATTAGGTACTAAATCTGAAGTATGATTTGGTCCTACATTTCCTGCTAATTAACAACCTACATGTAATATGTTTCTCATTTCTATATTTCCCATAGCTCAGCTTACAGTTTCATTAATTTTTAAGTGAAGTTTTGCTGAAATGTGGTTGTAGGCATAAAAAACTTGAAATATTCTAAACTTTGACATTCTCTGCTATAAACTACACGTGGGACTGTCTACTCAGCATGACTACAAAAATCTGTCTGCACTTCCATTTCAAACTTGAGAAAAATCTTTTTGATTCTTTCAACAAGAATTTCTGTTGTTTCCAAAAAGAAACTATGACAAAGAAATTACTACTATTTTATGAAGATTAAATTCTCTGTATGACTTTTTATTGCATAAAGGAGTGAAAATAGCATTAGGTTCAGTTTTTTGGAAAATTTGCAGGTGAGTCTTTTTGGGTAGTAAGAGTTTGGAGGAGCTTTACTCATAAAGCTAAAAGTAGAGGCATAACAGGCAATTTTGGCACTCTGGGCAGAAATGCTGTGGGGCAGGGCTGCTGATCACTGAAGTTTGGGTGCCAAGCACTGTGGGATGCTGCTGGTTCCCCCTTTAAATATATGCGAAGGATTGGTGCCCCACTCAGCCCACCCTAGTTATGCTACTGGCTAGAAGAATAAGCCACACAATAGCAAATGAAACTGCTGTCCTGAAGCATCTAGTAATAGTCACTGTCAGATGTAGGCTATTGGATAAGATGGAACCCAGTTTAACAGCTTCACTGTTGAGCAGGAAATGTCCAATATTTAAATATTATATTTAAAAATATTATGGGAAAATATATTATTTTCTACCAAATAACAGCCACCACAAATCTTTCTAAGCTGGTTAAACCATGTGCCAAATCCTGGAATCCTTACTTTTTTTACTTAGACATTACCCAGTTAAGGAAAAACTAGGAAGAGACTTTGGGATTTAGATCAGTATTGCTGTCTAGTTAAAGATATGAAAAATGTAGGGTCCAGATCAAAAGCCTTCTGCTTTCTTTAGTAGTGTCTGGGTGGGGCCCAAAGAAATGTATAACTTAAATACATGGACAGATTGTCATCTTATAACATCATGCACCTGTTGGACAAACCCAGGTTAATTCTGGTCAAGTAGATGGCAATTCCCAGGATGTTACTACATAGAACCTGTAAATCCACATGTCAATACCCCAGCACAATGCGTAGAAGGAAGAGAAATTCCTAGATTAAATACTTAGAATCAACAAAAAATTGGGCTGGAAGGGACATAAAGAGGCAATTTCCAGTTTAAGGCAGGAGTGGGTTGAACACGTGGCCATAAGGAAAGGCTTAGTGTCCTGACATCTTAACTTCTCTCCACTGGAGCAAGGATCTCTCCTTTGCAAAGTGATGGAACTTGCTGCAAACACATTTTTTATCAATCTAATTACAACATCATTGTGTTTCCTAATCCTTTTTGTGACTGAAATGTCTCTGACAGGAAAAGTGTAGGACAATCCATTAAAAAAGTTGGAATGAAGGAACTTACAAGGGAACTTTGGTTTCAAATAGTCCTGAAACAACTCAGCGCTGGAAGGATTTTTAAAATATAAGCTAAGTCTGACTGGCAGATGTTGTGTGTGCACCTTGGCAATAGGATTAAAATCTTACAAGAAGTTTGAGGAGGTTTTCAATTTCATTGTGGGCATGGCTTCCCTTAGGCCTTCCTAAAGCCTCCCTAATGAGGTGATCCCTCCCAAGCTAGAATCAGAGCTATAGAGTCTAACAGTGCCTCCACATCCTGAGAGAAAGGCAGTGCTGGAGCACAGATGGGGCCTGATGGATGCTAAAAGGAAGGCATTACCTGCTGAAGTCACAGAGCAGCCACGATTATTACAGGTCTCTGGGTTCATTGTCAATTAGAGTGGCAGTTAAAGCGAGCAGCAGCTGTGACAGATGGCTGAGCTCCAACTACGTTGTGGTAATGGGATCAGAGCCAACTCAAATCTTTTCTTTCCTCTTAAAAAACCCCACATAGTTGTCAATTAGTCACAATGTATAAGTGTGTGTGTGTGGGGGGGGAAGTATCATATCTACAAAGGAGTTATTTATCTGTTCTCTATTAACCCTTACTTTCAGCTTTTTGAAGTAGAGTTTTTGTTTATTACTTACTTCAAACATGTTTTAGCAGCATGCTCACCCCGGAAGATATTTTATGCTAAGTCTCTGTTCTGTGGGAACTTACGTTATGCGCTTCTCATAATTAAACCAATTCAATCACTTTGTTAGCTTTTTAATTAGACATTTTTTTCTTGCTGAAATGTGGGGATTTTGCTCCTGCTCATATCTCTCCACAAGAAAACTGAGATTGTGTTTCTTGTGTCGGGGAGGGCGAAACAATCTATGTTACCTATGGAATGTATTTATTCAGAAACTCGGCATATACATGCCACAGTAAGGGGCTTCAACCTTTATATTGACAGATCCTAGGGCCTTGCAAATGAAAACCAACATCCTAACCTTCATATGAGAGCTAGCAGGTAGTCAGTGCACAGCAGGAAATATATATGCTACTGCTGAGAATCATCACTACCAACTGGGCTACTGCATTCTTCATCAAATTATGTTTCTAAGGTGTGGACCACATAGACCACACTGTCATCATCTCATCATGCATATATTTCAGGTTCCTTGCTGACATGTTGTATACAGCAGCGTCTGTAGCAATTCTACAGAAGTATGATATAATAATAGTAGGCACCAGAGAGAAAAGTTTTGTAAATTAATACAAACAGCGATTATGGAATTTCAGGCTAGGGGCCCTCCTGCATCTTATGCAGAGAGTTTGAAAACACATTTGGCAAAATAGGGTAGATAATTGGCTGAAATGGGGTTATTGGATATAAAAACTGGATGATTTGAAATGAGAATAAATAGAAGATAGGATCTTATTCAATGTCATTGTCAGTAATATCAAGGAAAGTAAAGGAGGGTATGAATGGATTTCATACTGACTCTAAGCTAGCTTGGGTATAAGTTGTGGAGGTCAGTGGCTTTTAATTTAAGGAGTCCTATAGCAGGCTTCCCAATGGAGATTCATAGCCTCAGTACGAAACAATTTCAACTACCCAGCATAAAGAAAATCACTCTCTCTACAAAGGAAAAGTTTGGTGGGTTTAATATAAAAAAAACTAACAAGATCAGTGTAGATTGAATTAGCACAATCTGTCACGAAGTCATGACTGCCAACAGGCACTTTTACAAGCCTTTCTGCATGGATCAGAGAAGAGGGTAAAAAGACAAATTTGTGATAGATTGAGCCACAGTAGAATGATTAAATTTTTGTTACTTTTAATTATTTATATCATAAGAGTCAAGAAGCCTCTGTCATTCCCTCATTTGATATGACATTGTATAAATGTAGCCAGGAACCATTCCTCTTCCTAGAATTTCATACAGTTTAGCTAGAAAAAACATACATGGAATGAGAGGAAGGAAATATTATTGTAATATTATTAAATATTATTTTGCCAATGCAGGGTTGAGGTACTGAAAGCAAAGGTACTCATCCAATCTTGCACTGGACCCTGTGTCAGGAGTTGGAACTGAGTTTTCCTGAGGCCTAGTTCAGTACTTTAAGCACAAGACCAACTTTAATTTTTTTTCCATGGATATTTAAGTGATAGAGGTTAAAAAAAAAAGATTAATGGGAATATATGACATGAGTCCTATAGAGAATGAGAAAAAATACACTTATATTGACTTGCATTGATTGATTGATTTGAAAAGTATTGTGAAAGTTGGCAAATTATTTAGTGACTTATTCAAACAACCCAGTTAAGGATCAAACAGAGATATGACTTTTAAGACAGTGAAAAGCACTTTGTTTTCAAAGTCCCTCAACTGAAAAATGGCCATATTGATTCACGTCAAACATTCCAAGGACATTCTTCTCTCACTAAGGACCTTGCATTCAAAGTTTCAAGCAGAAAAGAAGTTGGGGCTTTTAGGGTCATTAATGTCAGGCTTAAAATGGGAAGATGCTTGTAATCCTGCTCCTGCAAACAGTTAGGTAAGTGAGTAAACTTTACATTTGAGAACTGTGCTGATTGGTACTATTCACATTTGCAACTGCTTGTAATTATGTAGGTGTTTAGCAGACCTGTGATAAATGTTAGGCCACGCTGTTTCTCCTCCGTTATTTCAGTGGTTATTTTGGCTTATGGTATAAAATAGCCATTGCATTATAAAATATGCTCAGAAAACTTCTTTTTTGATAAGTCTTCTTGACACTAAAGTTATGGTTTCCCCTGGCAGCAAATGAAGGCAATTAAATAGTTAAGTGACACAGGAGAGACATGCAAATGAATACTCATTGCAGTGGGAAACAAAACAAGATAAGATACCTTAAGCTGGTCACCTTGTAGCTTTTATTAACTTCTAATCTTTGCAGTACCTCAGACACTACTTAACTTGGTATTATGGTAAGAAGCATACAATATTCTTGCACATCACTAGCCTACTTAACCCAACTGATCTGGTTAACGCCTGTATATTCACAGTCCACTTAGTTGTGGAGAAACTGTTAGCTTTCAAAGTAGACTTAGTCAATAATTTGTTCCCCCTTTCTTGTACTTTTTATATGTTAAAGGAAAGGCTGGGAACATGCAGACTACACATTTAGCATATTTTTCTATTTGAAACTCAAACTATCTTGTATTAGAATCTTTTAATTAAATAAACATGAAAAACAGATGGTAGTCCTATACTATCTATTTTCATTAAAATAACTGAGGGGCCAAGATATAAAAGCAGGTTTTAAATCTCTCCTGAGCTGGAGGCATTTAATGGTGCCTTCATTTTTGAGTTGCAAAATCAGTACATAAGGATTTTTAGCATACCAGCTTGGCAGTCAGTAGAAACTCCTATACTTCAATAAAGTCGATGGAATATGCTATAGTAATATAGAAGGTTCTTTGCAAATTTAGGCCCTGGTCTTGAAAAGAGCGCTTCGTGGATACATACTTCCCATGAAATATAAAATCCATTTTAGGATCCAATGCCTTATACCCAAATCCTAGGCCCCGTGCTACAGGTATTAGAACTCTTCTATCACAAATATGCTGATCACAAAGGCCCCTCTACACATTACATGTATCACACAATTAACTGGTTACCTTGAGACCAGCTACACATGCAAGTACTTATCACACCTTAAAAAGCTCCAACCAGCTATTAAGTTAGACTTTGAAAATGTGTACTAACTTTGGAGCTGGTTGTTACTGAGCATTAATTTGCATGTGTAACAGGGTCTCTGAGTCTTGCTGGACTAAGAGTCCAATGGCTTACAGGCTCCTAGCTACAGATGTTCACCATGCCCAGCTTGGACTGAGAGTCCTGCAGCTAAAAGGACTCTCAGTCTCACCAACTGCTGACTCTGAGTCCTGGCAGCCTGCCTCCTGGTGCAAGGATCCAGCTGGGTCAGGGCAGCCACAGGGGGTTGCTACCATCTCCTAGCCCTGGGGGTGTGTGGAGCCCTTGGGGCTTGGAGATAGAAGCTGCCATGATCTCCCATCCCCAGAGGTGCATGAAATGTGTGGCATGGGAAGAGGTGTGATTGTGTAGATCACACATTAGACCCCATTGCACCTTTATCTGCACATGTAGAGGGGGACATAGAGATATTTTGGCCATGTGACAAATCTACTCTTCATTAGCCCAACAGGTCAAATTTGTAATTAATTCAAAATGAATTTCCTTTCAAAGTTTTTATCTTTTTGTTTAAGCTCAAAAGTTTTCCGTTACATCATTAGCCAAACTAAAGGGCTGGATAGCAAAAGATTTTGTTTGGCTAGAATAGCTTAGACTTATCTAGAAAACCAACTGGTCTTAGCTTTTCTGGCTTCACTATAAACATTTCCCTAAGTCATTGAAAATGAGAGATATATGCAATGTTTGAAGAGCTCTCCTTCAAACAAGTATTTTAAAGAATTATTTTTTTCTTTTGGGAGCCTTGGAAGCCAATAGTTTCCTAGCATGTTACAGCTAGGCCATCTCTCAATCAAGATATCTAAACAGTCATTTGTACTTATCTACTTTTCTTTCTCCATCCTTTCCTATACTTTTCCTTTATTTGCTAGTATTCTGTTTAGCAAAACATTAGGCAATTTTAAAAATATCCCATCGAAGCAACTTTTTAGAGTATGGTAGATAACCACCTTAACATTTTATCTCTTTTATTTATATTACATTATTTACATGTTATTTATGTATATTATTTTCTTTTCAATATTTTACATTATTTTTGTTTGTCTGCAATCAAGTATGGTAATGGACACTCATTACAAAATTAAAATAAAATGACCATTACCAAACAATCAATAGCATTTGTTTCTGTATTAATACTAAATTTGCCTATATATCAGTGAAGTGAGATATTGCTCATGAAAGATTATGCATCTCTGATTCAGTTAGTTGATAAAGAGAATCTCTACCCTACCTGTTTTCAGATTTGCATGGCTAACTGCCTCTCTATGTTTATGTAGTTTGAACAGAGCTCATTGATAGGGAAATGATCATAAAAGGAATCATGTTTAACTTTCAGCTTAGCTTTAATTTTACATTTGATCCTGACTTAGCCCAGAAAGTGGACAATTTAAAGAAAACAACAGGTAACCAACTTGGAGAATATCTTCCCTTTTTTGCACTTTCTTATTGGAGGAGCTGCAGGTGATGTGCTGGTAGCCAGTGAAACTGCACCATATATTGCGAGTCTGAAGCTTGCCTGTTTATTGAGGGCATTACTGAGGGTGCATTTCAACCTTTATAAAAGGTGCAGTAACATACACCATAACTGTTAGATCTACAAAAACTTGTAAGGATGCAAGGTAGTTAAATTGCTCAAACTTTGCCCCAGAATGAAGCTGAGTTAATCTGGAGAATGCAATATATGTCTACACCCTGAAGATGAGTGTTGTTCATGAGTTGCTCCCTCTTTGCATTTTACAGGGGCTCTTTCTGGAAGCTGCCTTATGGTGTGCAGAAGGTTAGACCAGATCAGTGGTTCTCAACCTTTTTGGATCCAAGGCACTGCTTGGAAAATGTCAGCTCTTAGCTTTCTTGTTTCTTGAATACAGAAAAATAAGAGAAAAATTCTCCCATTGCAAAGAATTCAGAAAAACCAAAACAAGTCAGAATATTTTCAACACTATGAATTCTGCTTTGAAATCTGTGGGTTTATCTTGTGAATCATGTGTAGGCATTTGCACACCAAACACTGCTAGTGTTCATAGCACCCTTAAAAGGGTCCCATGGCACCCCTGTGTGCCCCAACAACCTGGTTAAGAATCGTTCTGCTGGATACTCATAATAGTCCCTTCAGGCCTCAATGTCTATGTCTTCTCCTCCCTCTCTGGACTTGTACACCCACTCACATATCTTTTGCACTTTTTTCTTATCTTTACCTGATTGCCCAACAGGAGATTGCTAGGTTTGGGTAAATTATTGAAACTGTAAGGCCTCTGTACTGCAGCTGGGCAACTAGGTCAGCAACACTGAACCCCCTCAGCAGGGCTAGCTGAGTCTCAGTCTGCTGATTGCTTTTAGGGTTGTTTTTAAGGAAATCTTGCAGCACCTTCTGTGTGACAAACTGACTTCAGTCTGAGTAGCTTTTGCCTGTGTGTCTTTCTTGATGCCTGTTCCTGCATACCTACCCATGTATCCAGTCCCTCAGCTTTGGAAATCTGGTTGACTCTGACTTGCTTCCTGCTATGTGCTTCTGGTAACCCCTTCGCTCAGCATGTGAAACCCCATTTGACTTTGGTTTGACTTCCCTGACTATGTATGCTGGTAATACCCCTCAGCTCTAACCACTAGGTTGAAAGCCTCTGTGAACCCTAGCAGAAACAACCTGGTAAAAGCGAAACATGTTGTATGTTCTGCATAAATAAGGCAGAAGAAAGCAATAAGATGATGGCTCTGTGGATACTACACAGAGCCACCCACCTCACTGTGCCAAGCCCAAAACCATGCTTTGGGAGTCTTCCCTGAGGAGCCTACAGCCAGCTATCCCACTTCCTGGAGAATACCCACAAGCCTGGGGTAATGCTGCCACCACCCAGGTACTGGCTTCTAGTAGGGCTTTGCATAGCCCAGGGCACACAGAACCTGCAAGCCTTGAGGGTGCTTTGGCCACAGTCATATTTTGGGGTGCTTCTTTCAACCCAAAGCATCCAAAGATAGCATCAGGTACCAGAGGAAAATAAGAAGCCAACTTCACAGGCCAAGCAAAGGGGTGGAAAGAATTGCTCTCTCTCTCCCCACCACAGTGAATCACAGCCAGTCGCGCTGTAACTGGACACTTTTATTGATCAAAGGGAGGAAGGGGGGGGGGTAGTACGAGGAAGTCACAATACACTTGGAGCAAACATAAGCACATGAGTCTTTACAGAAATTGAAGGCAATGATCCTGTTAAGATGTGACCGGCCTGCACATAATTCCTAACTCAAGACTAGTTTCCAGGCTTTTGTTTAGAGAAAACATCTTCAGGCAGCAGCTTGAGGTCTTTGCTTGGTGGTTTCAAAATGCCTGCCAGAAGGAGAGGGCGCTCCTCCCTTGCCTTAGGAATTTATCTTGCCAGGTCACCTGGTTGGCCAGCCTGAACCAAAAAGAAAGTGAGAGAGAGAGAGAGAGAGAGAGAGAGAGGGTCCACCTGGAATGACCCAAGGGAGAGTCAGGGAGAGCGGGATTTCTTCACAGGTTTCATGATGGCAGTTACTGCTCTTCTATTTTGACAAGAAACTCCAGTGCCTAAGACCTTTAAACTTAGAATGCACAAAACACTAGAAAATAGACTGAGACGCTATTCTTGCAACAGAAGGTATTTGACCTAATGAATGACTAGCTTTTATGCAGCAATAATTTTTGTGGGTCACATCATGCTCTCAGTATTTCAGCAGAACTTGCAATTTATTGTAATGAGGAATTGTACTAGAAAAAATGATGGCACAACACAGTTCTGTGATTTTATGGCTCCATATTGCTCTTCTTTTACAGAGAGAATAATTGAGCTTAAGTTAATAAACATATTGCTGTGCCATTTCATGCAGCATTTAACTGGTGCTCTGAAAACTGGAACCAACGCAGAGCGAAAGATTTCCAGAAAAAAAAATCCTTGTGTTTCCATGAATTACTAATGACTGTGAATCTCAAAAAAAGCAGTAAAGAAATGCAGAGCAATTTCTACCGAGTTTTAAAATGCAGCCACACCTGTAGAGTTCAGAGAATAGGGATTTTTTCAATCAATCCCAGGGGAGTATCACATTTCAACTTTTCTTTCCCAAGACCACTTATTTCTGCCAGTGCAATGATGAAAATGAACGCAAAGAACCAATTTAGAAATGATTAATTTTCCCAGTGCAAATTTGTAATGTTACCATAAGGACACAGAAAGTATAGGAGCTTGTCAAATGAAATATTCAGTCTTGCCTAGTTACGTTTATGGAGTGCTAATAACTTTCTAAAAAGAGTCTGTCTGCCAGTTCTGAACAAATCCGAGGTCATAAGATACGTTATTTTAAACTTCACCAGCAAGTGAGATAGTGTTATAACAAAGGCACTGAGAGATTTTTAGGTATTTGTGTTGCCATAGGCAAAGTATTAGAAAATGTGTAGTGTGTTCAAGGAATTCATAGATCAGGGCTAAAGCTTCCTCCTATCTAAGACTGTGATCATTTGAATGTTTTCTTTCATGGTTACATTCTTAGCTGGTGTAAATCAGTGTATACCCACAAAATCAGTTTACACTCACTGTGACTATAGCCTGATTATTTTATTGAAATATAATTATGCCCCAGTAACAATGTTCACAGCAGAATTTTAAACAAGTTAGATTAAGTTTTAAAACCTATCAATAACCACCATGATAAAGGCAATACTTCATAATTATTATAATACATTTTGTTATTACACATTGAAATTATAAATTTACCTAGATTTCTCAACCATCTTACAGTCCCGTTGTGCTTAGCCCATGGTAAATAACATGTCCCTCAAAGAAGTCACTTATCGTGCACCTGCATGTAGTGCCCATCAAATTGGCTTAGATAAGGACACTGGATTCATAGTTTCATAGTTTCATAGATTTAGGGTCGGAAGGGACCTAGTAGATCTTCTAGCCCGACCCCCCGCCAGGGCGGGAGAACAACAAAACCCCAAAACAAAAACAGGACTCAAATGAGTCCAGCCAGGTAGGCATCCAGCCTCTTCTTAAAGACCCCCAGGGTAGGGGCCAGCACCACTTCCCTTGGAAGTTG
>NW_017729028.1:2821213-2824473 GCF_001723915.1 Gavialis gangeticus | reverse complement strand
TCCCGGACGCCCTTGGTGAGCCAGGGGGGCTTTCGGACACTCCTGCCCCCCTTGCTTCTTGTTGGGATGGACACCCCTTGGGCCCTGAGTATCGTTTCCTTAAGGAACGACCACTCGTCTTGGACACTGAGTTCCTCTGCCCTCAAGGACCCCAGTGCCTCTCCCACTAATCTCCTCATCTCAATGAAGTTGGCCCTCCTGAAGTCTAGGGCTACCGCCTTGCTGCGGGCCCTTGACACCCTACGCTGGATTCTATAGTCAATGGCACAAAATGGAGTGGTGCACTTAATATTTTCATCCAGCCACCTCTGACTTCCCAACCTGAACCACTAATGTAAGTCTAGAGCCAAGCTCAAAGCCGACATAAGATAAGAGAATACTGTGCTACCATGCCCCACCCCTAGGCAGTACATACTGATTGTTACATAGATATAATGATATGCATCTTTCAATCCTTCTGCACAAATGTAGGGCCGCTCTAGATGTTTAGGTAAAAGTGTGATAGGATCTGATGCATGATCCATGCAGTCAGGTCTCCTGCTGTACCGCCCAAGCATGGCAAGAGGCATGACTATAGGATCCAATATGAAATCCAATCATGACTTTTTATTAGTACAGGGGGAGCCTGGAATCACAACCCCAGGCTCTCCTTGCAATGACAAGTAGCAAGCTCCCGGAGCTGAAAGCCCATCAGCTGAGGGGGCTCACAGCTGTAGCAGCTGTGTTGTCTGTCGCAACTAGGACTCCCACAGCTGATCGGGCTCTCAGCCACAGCAGTGTCCTATGCAGTGCCACAGCTGTGAGTCCCATCAGCTGTGGGACTCGCAGCCACAGCAGCACATAGGACACTGCCATGGCTGGGAGTCCTGTCAGCTGGTAGGACTCCCAGCCATGGGGCATAGCTATCACCCAATGTATTCCTTGCTACATGTTCAAATTAAAGCTGGATAGAAACCAGCTATAAGGTTGTTACACATTTTAAGACTCTAACTTTATAGCTGGATGGACATTTTTAGGGCATGTTAATACTTCGTACGTGTAGCCAGTCTACATTAATTGGGCAATTATCCAAACTCTTACCAAGATGGCTGCATCCACAAACCTGTAAGTGGTATAAACTGCTTCTAGGTCTAGATGTCTGTAAGGCTTCTGGACCAGTGTCCTAGATTTTATTCCCTAACAGTTAGTTCCTTTAATGATAAATGTCCATTAAATACAGTTAATTGTGTAATACATGTTACATGTAGAGGGGACCTTAGAGACGCTTTACATTAGTGTTAAAACTACTAATGGACACATTTTGGCCAATGGTGAGTACTTTAGAAAAGCTGGTGCTTCTTAGTTACAAGTAATGAACAATCTATTAGGCAGTATTTTTACTAGAAATATAAATCTATTGTAAGATTCTTGCTGTTAATGTTCAGGTGTTTGCTTGATTAGATGCAGCTTCCCAATCACATTCATTTTCCAAATGTCCAGCTGTCTTCATGGATGAGTCAAACATTGCATAGGACTGCAATTTCTCCATTCTCTATATCTAGAGATCCAGAAACAGATGTAATCTCTAATATTGAATGCCTCAGATTTCACTGAACTTCTGCCTGGTAGTGTCATAAATGAGAATTTATTCCTAAATTGAAAGTATTCATTAGTTTTGCAGTAAGCAAAGTTAAAAAGAAAAGGAAGAAAGAAAAAACCCCCACTGACAATCAGGTTATTTAACTGGTGGGAAATTCAAACAGCTCTAAGCATGTGAGAAAGCGTAATGCAAAAAATGAAGACATTGGGCTTGATCGTATTATAAAAGGTATGCTGTTGGCATCAATGGGAACAGTAGTATAAACGTAAGTGAGACTGGTTATTCACATTTAGCAAGTTGCCTAAAAGGACTTGTCTATATTTTCTGTGCCCCCACCACCATTCTGAAGTATGGAGATGCTGAATACATGAGATGCTGAGGCTTTTGTAGTGTGCTAATCAGCACACTCCAGCAGACACCTAAGGCTACCTTTGGATTGAAATTTTGAAGAATTGGTTGTGTCAGCTGTGTGAAGCAAGCCCTGTGTCACAGGTGTGTGAAATGAGTTTTTTCCACTTCTGGAGCTAGGAATGGGTAATTAACCCACTCGTACCACCCCCCACACTAGACTTGGAAGTGGTATAAACTGCTTCTGCATCTAGATGTGTATAGGGCATCTAGGATAGTGTGCTAGATTTTGTTCTCTGAAAGTTAGTTGCTTTAATTAGAAATGTCCATTCAAATGATGGTGAATATTTTAATTTAACAGAGAAGATTGTAAGTATAGAAAAAGTAAAAGTTCCCTTCATAATCTTACTTTGCCTTTAATAAATGGTCCTTATACTTCGAGTGGACATAGTATAATCTATCATCCATCTAAGGTTTCTGCCTAGTAGTGATACTTAGGACCTCTGATTTAATACTTCAAAGATGTGTCAGGGTGCATTTGAGCTCAGTTCATTTTGTTGGACTTTGAAGTACCTTCAAAAGCAGTGACAGCAAGGATTGAAAACGAGTTGCCTGAAATTCAGCAACCACTGAAGCATCAGATTTCTTTGCTAGGAAGGCAGTTTTTAACTTGATTTAAAAATTCATAAAAATATGCTCCTCACTGAAAGGTTTTTTAATTAATTACCTATTATTATACAAAATGACTTTTGGTCCATAACCTACAATTTATACTCAAATGCCATTTAACTGACTCAAAGCCACTGTCTCCCATGCATAAAGGAAACTACTAGCAAAACATGGCGTTTGCTATAGCTGTACTATCAAAGAAAACAGTGCACTGGGAGTGAATACAGATGGTAAGAGCCAGTTCTGCAGGAAAGTATGGCTTTGAGGGCTGACACTAGCTTGTGAACCCTTCTAAGTCCTCCATTTGAGTGGAGGTCAGTAGTGAACAGAAGTTGTTGCTATGCAATTAATGTTCAGAGGCTTGTAGTAATACATGCTGCACTATTTCAGACCTTATTAGTGGCCACATTGACTCACTAGAGCAGTGCTCTCCAAATGTTTTTGATCGCGCACCCCTATCAGTAAAAATTTTTTGAGCACGCACCCCCAATATATGTATATTTATTTATTTATAAATTATATACACGTACTACTGTACTAATATATTATGTACATTAGAAAATATACACAAAAAATAGAAATTAAATCCTCATTGTTTTTACCTCATAATGTGGCTAACGAAGAGCTCGTACTAGGAGTAGGAGAAGTGTCAGCTCTGCCATTT
>NW_017729028.1:2804146-2816213 GCF_001723915.1 Gavialis gangeticus | reverse complement strand
AGCTCTGCCATTTTCTTGTTGTTCGCTTGTGCTTGCATTATTAGTATTATCTTCAATCCGCGGTTTCTTTGCAGGAATCTTTTTAAGCCACTTGTCCATTTTGTGAGGGTTAGTTTAGTTAAAACTAGATAATATAATCTGTAAATCCACTTAACTGGGCACACATAAATTGCAATGCGTCGCAATATGCTGAAAGCGAACGAACACTTCTGCCCTCAGGATACCTCATGTACCATATGTGACACGTGACCGTCCGACATACGGACTGAGTTAGGGCACCAGTGTCAATCTGTATATTAAATATTAGCAAAGCTTAATTTCTTTCTTATTTTTTTAGATAAAAAATAAATAAAAATACAAGTTCTAATATTTTCTTCGTGCACCCCCTGGGGTCATCTCCCCACTTTGGAGACCACTGCAGTAGGGTACCAGACCCCTTCTATTTCAGTAACACAATGCTTTCCCTAGTGCACTGCATGAGTCACAAGCTGATGTGACTCTTCTCCCACCATGTGTCGGGCTATTGTGAAAGGAGAGGTGGAACAATGGCTCTACCTACTTTCCAAGTCTATTGTTCCCATTTTTTGAGGCAACACAAGCTCCAAATGAAGACTGCAATTCTTCCTGATCCTTCTATGGAGTCTACAAGCACTTAGGGTGAAGATCCTCACTTCCTTCTGCATTACATATCTGCTAGGTGCGATCTGGGCTTTAGTGCTAAGGGGAAGCAACAGGCTCAAGTGGTTTCTAATCCTACAGAAAAGAGGAAGAAAGTACCAAAGAAGCAGAAACTTTGCTTAACCCATAGAAGATTCATAGAAAAATCCAGTATCTTGGAATGAGTCTACTAGCTTTCCCTCCTTGCTTTCTCAGAAAAGAAAAAGTTGAGGTGTAAAGTGGACGGTTCATCCCAGAATTCTCAGGTGGAGGAGCGGAGCATCTTAAGGTAGTAAGGTAGTAACCTTCTTTCCCCAATGAAGAAGAAAGCATTAAAGAAAAGAAGCTTGTACCTTCAGGGTAGTAGTATTGAGCCCTCAAAGTTTGGAATAGCTTGCCGCCAGAGGTGGTTCAAGCACCCACTTTGAACACCTTTAAGGCATGCTTGGATGCTTATCTTGCTGGGATCCTATTATCCCTGCTGACTTCCTGCCCCTGGGGCAGAGGCTGGACTCGATGATCCTCCGGGGTCCCTGCCAGCCCAGACGTCTATGAAATCTATGAAATCTTGAGAGCTGCCCTAATTAGATTTCCCTCCCACACACACCTGTGGAGCACCTATAAAGATGCCCCTAGATCCTTCGCAATAGTTCTGCCATCCAGCCAGTTGTCACCCATGTTGTATCTATGTTTTTTATTCTTTCTGAGGTGTATTTGTATTTATCAACACTGAATATCATCCTGTTGGCTCCAGATCAGCTTTCCAATTTGTCAGAATCATAGAAATCATAGAAAATTGGGGTTGGAAAGGACCTCAAAGTGTCATCTATTCCAACCTCCTGTTCAAAGCAGGACTATCCCCAACTTGATCATCCCAGCCAAAGCTTTGTCTAGCTGGGTCTTAAAAACCTCCAAGGATGGAGATTCTGCCACCTCTCTGGGTAGCCTATTCCAGTGTTTTACTACCCTCCAAGTGAGAATATTCTTCCTAATATCTAACCTAGATTTCCTCTGCTGCAACTTGAGACTGTTGCTCCTTGTTCTGTCATCTGCCATCACTGAGAACAGTCTAGCTCCATCCTCTTTTGAACCCCACTTTAAGTAGTTGAAGGCTGCTATTAAATCCCCTCTCAGTCATCTCTTCTCTGGACTAAATAAGCCCAGTGACCTCAGCTTGTCCTCCTAAGTCACATGCCCCAGCCCCCTCACCATTTTTGTTGCCCTCCATTGGACTCTCTCCAATTTGTCCACATCCTTTCTGTAGTGAGGGGCATAAAACTGAACACAATACTCCAGATGTAGCCTCAACCATGCTGAATAGAGGGGAATAATTAATTCCCCAAACCTACTAGCAACACACCTACCAGTGTAGCCCAGTATGCTGTTAGCCTTGTTGGCAACAAGGACACTGCTGGCTCATATTCAGCTTATTGTCCACTGTAGCCCTGAGGTCCTTTTCTGCAGATCTGCTTCCCAAAAAGTCAGCCCCCAGCCTGTACTGGTGCTTGGGATTGTTCTATCCTAAGTGCAGGACTTTGCACTTGTCCTTGTTGAACCTCATGAGATTCCTTTTGGCCCACTCCTCCAATTTGTCTAGGTCACTTTGAATCCTAGCCCTACCCTCCAGCATATCTACTACTCCCCAAGCTTGGTGTCATCCAGAAACTTTTAAGGATGCACTCTATGACACCCGTGCTCCACTGCCATCTTCCAAGTTGTTGATGAAGACATTGAACAAAAGCAGCCCCAGGACCGACCCGTGGGGCACTCCACTTGATACTGGCTGCCAACTAGACATCAAGCCATTGATTACTATTCTTTGAGCTAGATGCTCCAGCCAGTTTTATATCCACCTTACAGTCCATTCGTCCAGTTCATACTTCCTTAGCTTACCTGTGAGAATGTTGTGGGAGACCTTTCAAAAGCCTTGCTAAAATCAAGGTACACCACTTCCACCTGTCTTCTCTCATCCACAGAGCCAGTCACCTCATCATAGAAGGCTATCAGGTTGGTCAGGCATGACTTGCCCCTGGTGCATCCATGCTGACTGTTCCTAATCACCTTTTCCTCCTCCAGGTGCTTAGAAATGGATTCCTTGAAGATCTGCTCCATGATTTTTCCAGGGACTGAGGTGAGGCTGACTGGTTTGTGGTTCCCTGGATTCACTTTCTTAAATATGGGCACTATGTTTGCCCTCGTCCAATCATCCAGAACCTCTCCCGATCACCATGAGTTTTCAAAGATGATGACCAGTGGCTCAGCGAGCACATCAGCCAACTCCCCAGCAGTCTCAGGTACATCCTATCCAGCCTATGGCCTTGTACACATCCAGCTTTTTAAAATAGTCCCTAACCTGTTCTTGCACCATTGAGGGCTGCTTACCTCCTCCCCAAACTGTGCTGAGTTGTGAACCTGTTCTCCAGCATGTTAACAATTCATCCCAGTTTCACATCATCTGTAAATTTGCTCATAAAACTCTCTACACCAGCATTCAGATTGTTAATAAACATACTGAACAGCACTGGGCCCAAGACAGTCCCCTGTGGCAGTCCGCTTGACACCTCCTGTCATTCTGATATGGATCAATTTGTGATATAGATCCATTTATAATCAGCCTTTGCTTGTTGCCATTAAGCCAGTTGTCTTATACTGTTTTTCTCATCCCCATGTCTCCAATTTGTTTATGAGGTCATGAGGGACTTTATCAGAAGCCCTGATGATTTCCAGATATGCTATATCTACTGCATGCTCTTCATCTACCCAAGTAGTTACTTTGTCATGAAAGAAAATCAAATCTATATGTTCATAGTAAATCGATGCTGGTTGCTCCTGATCAGCCTGTCCTCTTACAGGTACTTGCAAATGGACTTCCTTATGATATTCTTCAGTATCTTCCCAGGTATTGAGGTCAGGCTATAGTTTCCCATGTCCTCTTTCTTGAAAAAGAGGCACTATGAGAATCAAGGAAGTTAATCAGACCCTGCTGACTTAAATTATTTCAGACCCATCAAAAGTTCTTTGACTGTTTCTTTTGTTATTTCGGCCCTCAGCTTGTCCTTTCCCTTATCCAAATCATCCTTATTAGCTGTCTGGTTGAGACTTAAATTTTTTTGTGAAGACTGAGACAAAGATGATAGTCATAATATTTTCAATAGTGCCTTTGTCCTTTTCTTAATGCATGCTGTTTTATTAACATTGTACATTGAGAAAAAGTCTTCCTAGGGCTATCCACAGTGACATTTGTATCTTTTTACTATATACATGTAGTTCATTTAAAATCAAGAAATATGCATGAATTGTTCCAACAGCATTTCCCAAAATACAACACTTTGCAATTAAGTACACTGAATTACCTCTGCCATTATGCCACCCAATTACTTATGATAGCTAGGCCTGGAATGATACTGCAGCTGTGATGGTCCAGGAAATGTACAAGAGGCAACAAAGTGTATAGCTGGGAGAGCAGATGGTCCAGTAGAAGATATGACCAAAAAACCTCCCCTTACCTATGTGTAAATGGTCACTTAGCCTGCTGGCTTTTGGCAGGAGAATTCGCTCCTGGTGAGCTGCTCAGTCAATTTCTCAAAGACAAGTTCAGTCTTTAAATAAAGTAACAAAAATCCCCTCTCTGCCCTCCCCTGAACCCTAGGGTTATTTTTGCATGTGCTGGGGGGTTGGGGTGGGGAGGGGGCACTTTAATTAAAGCAGGTCTAATTAAAGTGCCTGGAGCATCTCACGTATCAGCATCCCCATGCTTCAAAACGTCTGCGAGGACACTTTATCTAAAGTTCATCAAATGAGGGATGCTGATGCATGAGACACAGAGGTTGGCTGGAGCATGGTAATTACAGTGCACTGGAGCGGCCTCCAGTCTCCTGTACAGGCACCCTAGGAGAGGAGCCTGTTTCTGCTCTGGCCTCAGCACAGAAGCCTGGCCCCTCCTTAGAACGAGCTGTTACATTCACAACTCACTTGTTCCTCTCTTACTTTTTCTTCTGGGAGATTTTAAGCTTCCAGTAGGACATTCCCTTGTCACTCAAACTGGCTTTTTAAATAGGGTTTACTGTTCCTCTTTAAAGCGACAGGCTGCCCTGTTGCACTATGATAATTGGATACTACTGTAGCACCTTCTGTCCCTTGGATTAACAACTTTTCCACAGTATTTTTTACCACTGAATAGAATTAGGCTTTAGAAGTCACTTCAAATAAATTCTAAAGATTTGGAAAACTGTTCATTGACCGCTGGAGTAACTGTACTCTGACAGGTTCTAATTTCAGTGACACCAGTGTGAAATCAAGTTAAAACCATTGAAGCCAATGGAATTCTTCCAGATTTATATCTGCATAACTGAGACCAGGATCTGGATCAGTATATTTCATGATACCTAATATGTACATTACTAAGTATGTATAAACTACCAGACATGGTAGCCACACTTAGATCTCATCTTTTGCACTTGTGAAAGAAAAGCAAAATAATTCTGCTCCATATAACCATGACCAAACTCCATTGTATGCAATCATCTCTAACAATATGTGCCTTTGCTTGTTTTCCTTCTCTCCTACTCCCCAGAGGTACACCCTCAGGATATAAGTTAACTCCATTGAAATCAAAGGGAGTTACTTATATCCTGTATGGGAAGAAATTGTTCCCAGGGCTAACTGTAGATCCCAAGACACTGTCCATGTGTCAACACTGTTGGTATCAATATGAACTGGATGGATCTAACAAAAGGACAAGTCTTGCCCATAACTCATAGTTAAATACTTTAAATCTGTGAAATTTATTGAATGAGATGGACATATAGGACCCAGCTCATAAAGAGTCATTGCTCCACTGTGGGCGCATCTACATGAGATGCTTTACTGAACCATAGAGCTAATTACTTAATAGTAATCATCACTGTCTACACACATTAAGCCTTACAGCACAGTAATTTCCTCTACTCAGCAGTTAATTTACTACATGCAAGTGCTAGTAGCAAATTAACTGTGGAGTAATTGCTTTTCAGTATGGCATGCATAGATGGCCAACTGGAAGCAAACTTACTCCCGCTAAGCTGGGCAGCAGGGGGAGAGAGATTTCCCCCTGTCCCCAGGAGCTGCCTGCTGCTAGGGCAGGTTCTGCTACTGGAGGCAGGGATAATGTCTCTCTTGCCCAGAAACAGAGGGGTGGGAGATCCCTGCATGGGGAGACTTCCCTGGCTAGCCTGGAACTGGCTGGGACCTGCCTCTGACGGGGAAAGTTCCTGGCCATCTCTGGGCTGCATGGGGAAGTCTGCACATGCAGCCTGGAGGTGGCTGGAGACTGTCCCATTTCTCCCCTCCCCTGCAGATCTTTCCAAGCTCTCTGGCCCCAAGAAGGAATCTGGGGCCAGGAGTTCCCTGCTGCTGGGACAGGGAGACATTGTCCCTGCCCAGGCTCCACCACCAAAGTCTGTCCTGGCAGCAGGCAGCTCCTGGGGGCAGGGAGTAAACTCCCAAATCTTGCTGGGAGACAGCTGGCCCCTAAACTAGCCCCTTCCAGCCCCTAAACTAGCACCCAGGAGGAGCCTAGAGCTCTGCCTGGCTGCTGCAGGGGGGCTGGTACAGGGCCAGAAGGGCCAGGAGCAGACTGCTGCCAGGAGCAGCAAACCTTCTGCTGAAACCCTGCATGTGTAAGCACCTACCCAGGATGGGTTTAGTCTAGTGTGGCAGTAGAGCTCGATTGGGCATGGTGGCAGCCAGGCCAAGCCTCCCTAACAGCAACCCAGAAGCACAGCAGGCATGTCTGGGGTTGCCAGCCCCATGTCAAGCCCAGCTGATAAAGATCTTCCAGACCCATTGGGAGAGGCAGAACATGGCAGCAGAACCTAAAAGGGGCCTGTACCAGAAGTGCCTGGTAACTGGAAGTGGCTGTAGCATCATTGGGACAGCCACTCGCTGGAGAGACTGCCTCAGGAGAGGTGAGTGGTGGAAACCATAGCAGCCAGTGACTCCCACCAGAGCTGGCTCAGAGGAGCTGGAGCACTCAGCTGAAAGCAGGGACTGGGCCTTGGCAGAAATGATGGCCAGAGGCAGACCAGGATGACCTCCAGACAGAATAGCATAGCTGTGAGTACAGGACCTGAGCAGAGGGGATGGAGAGCTAATGTCCCCTACCCTCAGCATACAGTCTGAGTTTGGATGTGGACTTTTACCTCTTGAGTGGAGGAAATATACCAGCATGGAAAATTTTGGTACCCTTATGCCACAGTGCCAGACAGCGACAGCTAAAATTTGGTTCTGGACACTTTAACTGTACTGTCATCTGGGAGGTGCTAGGTAGAGTGTAGGGGAGGCAGAACCCCAAAACACAGGACCTGTGGTGTCTGTGTGAGGGCTACATGACGGCATGGAAGACCAGTGTCTCTATTTTCCTTAACACCAAAGACATGGCAGGAGAGAACTTACAGCACCCACACAGACACATGAACCAATGAACTGTTTACACGCTGGAGAACAGATACACATTCTCCAGACAAGAAGTCCTGCTGGTCCTCAAAGGACAAGCACGGGAGGTTACATCTAGGCATGCCCAGTACGTCTGATAAAGACAGAGAACCAGATCCTTTCCCATGTTCCCCAGCTGGACCAGTAAAATTTCTTCTAATTTATACTAATGTGACTCTGAGGAGAATCAGGCCCACAACCATATTTTATGCATCTTCATTTAGACACAATTAGACACAATCCTTCATTTAGTTGTTTTATTGGAAGGCAATGTGTATACTTCATGCAAAAGCATCTGTTTGGGCTCTTCTATCTTTATGTGTGTGTATATCTCAATAAAATATACTAAATTTACAAATATTGTAAAAAGAATCTCTTATGTTTGTACTTTTAATTTAACATTGGTTGGGACATCAGCCAAGCTAATACAGACACTTTACTGTGCACTGGAAAACCCAATTAGGAGTTGTTCTTAGTTTGATTATCAGTCAGAAACATGCATATAGAAATATTCACTGGAGACTTACTGAGAGCTGTGATAAAGCAACACACAGCTGGATTATAGAGTCTGTCAGTGCCCCCACTACATTTTTACATTTGCTTGATAACAGACAAATACAAAATATCTAAGTTGTAATTTGGTGCCCACTGGAAGTGTACTTCATTATGGAAGATATTGTCTTGATTATCTTTAAGAGGTTGGTGAGTGTTTTGTGACATGATATTATATATGAATGATAAATCTGGGTTAAATGCTGCACCAGAGTTACATTTGTGTGTAGCCACAACAGAGACATGACTTAAAGAATGCCTTACAATCATAACTGAAAGCCAATAATTTTGGGTTTGGAAACATTTGATTGACGCTGAAAAATATGCTTCCAAAACAAAGATATGATCTCTTAAAGATATTTTTAACTGACTCAATTCATACAAATGAAATAGTAGCAATATGCCAAGGTCAAAGAGAAAGAATAATTTCATAATTGTGTTAGACTTTAGGAGATGATTTTGTGTAAAAGAATGTTGTTTGTGTAAGATGGTACTGTTTGAGTTCACAGGTCCATTACTTTTGGCTTCTGTTCTTTGTATCTGAACTCACTAGGCAGTTCCATGTATAATTTAAGATGCCAAAACTCTTTCAGTACAATCAGGAAGGACACGTGCATTGAACTGTGATACCAGTCAGCTTACTAGATCAAAGTCTGTCACACAGTTTATTTAAAAAACATTTGGGAAGTCTGGTTCTTAATTATTTAAATTTGTTTTCTTTCCTATACAAAAGAGATATTACATTTTTAAAAGGAAAAATACATGTTTGTTCCTATTATTGGCTGTGGCACTTGGCAAACCCACTTAAAAAGAAACAACAGTTAAGGCTTTTTCTTGTTATTGTTTTACTATCTAATTTTAGTTGGACTAAGACTCCTTAATAATCTTTATTGCAGAATACAGATTGATTCAGCAGCCCTTAAATAAATACATGGTAAATCTTGTTAACAAAATAAGACTGTTGAAAGAACAAATTCCCTGGGCCTCTCTGGCTGTGTGCATGTGTATTCAAATATTTATGGTATTCTCTGATAGAGAACAAGCCACCATATTAAAATAGCAATCCACCAATTAAAATAAAACTGAGAATCAGAAATAAACAACTCATGAAACATGTGTGATCTTCAAAACAAAATGAAACAGCAGAAGAACATACAGTAATGCATTTTAATTCGTGGGTCCGCATAGTATTTTAATTGAGAATAACTACATATGTGTGGCTTATATACTGGAGGAACTTACATGCCTCTCCTATTTTTATAACAGACCACCTTACACTTTTTACGTATGTATTGTCAGACCCTCCCTGTGTCAGAGACCCTAACAAGCAGCCCAACGCAGACCAATATTTCAGCTGGCCAAACCTGCCCAAGGCTCTCACTGGCAGCGCCACCCTGCCTTGGCACTGTTAGGACCTCCAGACTGGCTGCTGGGGATAGCCACCCCCTTCCCCGCTCATTTAAATCCATCTGTGGCAGTGGACTGCAGGACTATTAACAGTTTTGTCTGTGCTACACTTCCCTACAGTGCTTCTGAGCCTCTTCTCAGCTGAGATCAGGCGACATTTGTTCTTACTTAGAGAGATTGGGAAGAGATGCAACTACAGCAAGGGGCCATGGAGGAGGAGATGGCAGCAGCATCCTGGTCATCCTGGCCTAGGCAGGGGGAGCAGAACCAGTGGCTTTGCAGATGAAAATTGACATAACCTTGGCAGATGGAGGATGAGATACGGTGGCAAATGAACCTGGACTGGATGATGAATGGCAGATCATGAATCACAGTTGAAGATAACGATGGCAGATGGAAGACAGGGGAATGGGAGCAGATCATGAGACAGCAGCAATAGGAGGATGGATTGCAGCAGGAGGTGAGATCCATGGCAAACAGAGGATGAAACACAATAGGCAGACAGTGATTTTCAGCTTATGGAGGATGAACTACAGCAGGAGGACCATGGATGGCAGGGAGTAGCAGACAGTGGCTTCTGGTATGAGCAATTCTGGGTAAAGCAGAAGGGAGAGAGAGACTGCAAATGAACTGGTATGAGTTTTGCTGTAACATTGTATTTGGTGTCCTGAAAGTGCAGCCTGGGGACCTGAACAGTTTGAAAACATGTCAAAACAACAGAATGTGAGAATAGCGTTCTAGCATTACTGAGGCATCTGAAACATTTTGGGAAAGGTACCGAGAGGCACAGACCAGAATTGAAGTGGATCAAATTAGTGAGTTTGGAGAAGATGAGAGAACAGGTAGGCAAAATTAGAACATTCTCTGATTTAATTAATCAGAAAAGCATGGGAATCTGGTTAGAGATGATTGTGAGCAGGTGGAGTTTGTGGACAAATTGTGGGATGTTTTTGGCATATAGACAGGAGCATGGAGGATAAGGAGGTTGTTGAAATCAGACCCAGTGAACACAGGATGGGTTCAGTGTTTGTCCCCAGTGGTCACATTAGGCAAGCCACATGGATACATGATTTATTTGGGCAACCCAAAATGTGAGCAGCAGATGCAGGAGTTAAGCTACTTGGCATACCACTATCCTCACACTATCTATTTTATGCATAAGGAGAAAGTCACATGGTAGGGGAGTGCCAGGGCAAAAGGAAATTATTTTTTGTGGAGAGGAGGGGCATACATTTCAGAAATGCCTAAGTCTGTTACAAATAAAACAAGACCTGTGAAGATGGCACAAGAAGAGGAACTAGGGAAAGAGACAGAGGAAGAAGAGCCAGAAGTTGTGGAAGGGACCCCTGAATGGGGAGGAAGAGGTAAATCGCCTTCAGGTTAACATAGAAGAGGTGGCTTAAGGGTGGAAAAGCTGGGGGAGGCCACAGAGACAGAAGACGAGGGGGAGTGGAAAACAAAGAAGGAAGTTAAACCAGGAAGAAGGGGAAGCAAGAGCAGGAGGGAAAGCCAAACGAAGTGGAAGAGTTAGAAGAGGAAGAAGAAAGACAGAAATGGGCAGGAATGAGGAAGAAAAAGAATAAAAAAAGGAAAGGTGACAGAGCAGTAAAGCAGAGCAGTAAAGCAGCAGAGGAGTTTTGGGAGAAACAAGGAATCCAACAGTTTGAGGAGGCAATGGGAATGCTCTTAAGTAGGCGGAGAATAGTTCAAACATCAATAGCATTGCAGAGATATGAGCAGTGTTTTCAGCCAGAAGCAGTGGGATTGGGTAGAGCCTTTCCTGCCCCAAGTGGATGCAGATATCTTGTGCTTACAAGAGTGGAGGCTGCCAGCTAACCTGGACCACAGCAGTTTTGAGAGGAGGTAGAGGTGGGGACCCTCATGGAAGCTGGGTACTCACATGAATAGGGAGGCAGGAGTAGCAATTTCAATACAAAGTTCCCATGTGAGCATGGGGGAAGTGATTTGTGGCAGACTGTTACACATGTTGGTGGAGGAGAGGGGAACAGAAATGGAAGTTTGTAATGTCTATGCCCCTCCAGAGAGAGAGGCCAGGTGCCAGCTCTCTAAAAATTGACAATCTGTGTTGTGAGTACCCTGGATGGTGACGGGGGATTTTAATGGTACAAATGAGGCAGCGGATAGACCAAGAGGAGAACCTGGGGGCTTGGCTACCTAAGGAAGATCACTTCATAACATTTTAAAAGAGGAAATTTTAAAAGATGTTTGGGAGGGAGAAAAATTGATGCCAAAAGTAAACCCCAGAGCTCAGGTACACTTTTGCATTGATTTTGTTTCTGTCTTGAAGGATTTTTGTATGATCAAGAAGGAGGTTTTACTGGTGAGTTTTACAGACAATTTTGTGTTAAGAGTAGAGGCGGAGGCAGAGCAAAGCAGCATGAGGAAGTGGGGCTCATGGAAATGAAACACATTAGAGGGGAAGGAGGTATGTGAGCATTTTAGAGAACTGTAGGGGGGCTGGTACATGCTTAAAATATGTTTTAAAACTCAGTTGGAATGGTGGCAAGCAGCAAAACAGGAAGCAAGAGATTTTTTTTTCAGTGGAGGGGTATAGAAGGATGAGGAGAAGGAAAGAGGAGTTTAAAAGGCTGCAGTATAGGTCATAGCATCTTTTTAAATGGAGTGGGGTTGGAATGTGAAGGAAGAACTTGATGCCGTGAACAGAGCCTTGGAGAAGTGTTGTTTTTTTCTCCCAAAATAACAATAAAATAAGTTTTGGGCACATCCTTCATGGGTGGAGAAGGGAGAGGCCTATCCCTGTTACTTCTCCACCTAAGTAAAGAAAAGCAGAGGAGGCCTGACTGTAATAAAAAAGCAGGGTAGAGCATGAATAGGAAGCTAGGAGGAGGTGATGGAGGGAGCCTGAAAGTTTTGTGCTGAATTTTACCAGAGAAGGGAAGTGGAGGAGGTACAATTGCAGGGTTTTATGTGGGAGGTAGAGATGAAGGTTAGGGAAGAG
>NW_017729028.1:2794384-2799146 GCF_001723915.1 Gavialis gangeticus | reverse complement strand
CAGAGAAGGGAAGTGGAGGAGGTACAATTGCAGGGTTTTATGTGGGAGGTAGAGATGAAGGTTAGGGAAGAGGGTGTGGTAAAGAAGGAAAAATTGCTGGTTTTATTGAAAGCAGGAAAAGGTTTGAAGGCATTAAAGAAGGTAAAACCCTGGTGCAGGATGGCCTGCCAAAGTAATTTAACCACTGGTTTTGGGATTTGCTGGGGCCAGACCTGATTGAAGTTTTTGAGGAGGGGAGAGGGAATGGTGAGTAAAATTTTAACATGGGAGTGGCTCTTTTATTACACAAAAGAGGGGAAGGGAGTCCCTGTGTAACTGGAGACCCAGTTAAATAAAATGTAGTGAAAGTGCTGGCTTTATGCATATGAAAAGTGTTGGCAGACATATATGAAGATCAGACCATTGTGGTACCAGGAACAGAAAGTTGAGCATATCCCTTATAAACTGAGACTTAGAAAAGGTGTGATAGAATCACAAGTCTTTATTTAAAGTTTTAGATGCAGTGTGGCTTTTCCTAGCAGGTTGGTGAGCTGGATCAAGATTTTATATCAGGATGCTCTAATCAGATTTTAACAAATGGCCACCTAAACGTGTCTTTTAGTATTCAGTCTGGAGCATGGCAGGAGGTGACCTGTTCCTAACACTTGTTATTTGTGCTATGGACCTGCTGGTGCAGAGACTGGTGTGGGACATGGTCATTTAATGGGGTCCTAGTTTTAGATGGCATAGGGCAAGAAGTAAAATCAGCTCTGTATATGCATGATATCAGTTTCATGGTAAGAGATAGCATCTCTGTGGAACAAGTGGTGGGGCATACACAAAGCTACAGGGAAGCATGCAGGGCCAAACTAAATGTGAATAAAAGCACAGTGATGGTGGTGGGCAAAATAGGTGATATGTTGGACCTGGGGTATAGATGGCATCCAAGGAAATTAAAGTGTTGGGAGTTTAATTTGAAAGAAGGATAAAGGGAAACTGGGAATGAAAAAATATCTGGCTTGAGGCGATCCAATGCATATGGCACTTGAATAGGACTCCTTGGTGCTCATGAGAAATGTGTCTGGGGGACGAATCTATAACCCACATTATTTTGGCATTGTTTTTTCATAAAAAGAGTTTGGTATGGAGTGGACAAATGGTTGGCCAAAAAACATGCTTTCAAAAGATATAGTTTTATATAGGCTGGTCCCTAAAGGGCTGGAAAGCACCTTTTTAAGGACACTTTTAATCTGTTTTTAAATGAACCTGTGAAAAATACAGAATCTTCTGTTTCTTAAGAGCCTGTTTTTTACAGCAAAAGATTGTTTGAACCTTGGCCTGGGCCAACTGATATTTTATAGCACTCAGGATGAAGAAGAGTTCAAACAGGAAGAAGCAGAAAAAATGGAAGAAAAGGTACTGGGGAATTTTATTCACAGAGGATATTGGGATTAAAGCTGTTAATGGATGAAAGGAAAGGAATAAGTTTTATAGATTTTTAAAGGGAAAGCAAAAAGCTTAGTGTTTGAGATATTAACTTTTAGAATGTCCACCAGGATAGGTGTTTTATGCTTATATGTGTTTAATGTGATAAAGAATACTATTTTAATGGCTTTGTGCTCATATTTTACTGAGGATTTTAAGCTTTTCAATGGGTTTTTTATTATCAATCTTATTTCTAAAGATGTTGGCCCTTGTAGTAGTGTGGGAGGAGGTTGGATATAAAAGTAGGCTGAGTGGGATGGCAAGCAGGGGTGTACCCATGTTGTTATGCTGTGAAACAAAATGTGGTCACGGCAAAATATGAATTATCAACCTACATTTGTAGTAAAGTTTGGAGGGTAGGTTAAGAGGAACAAGTGGGTGAAAGGGGTTATAGGTAGGGATCTACTTTATTTATGGATTGTCTGCAAAATCCATGAAATCTGTGAAATCAACAACACAAAATACCTAATAAAAATAAAAGGCTGGGTTCCCAGAAGGAGACAGCAGTCCTCATTGCCAGTAGGGTGGCACAGGTAGGGTGGCACAAAGGGCAGCAGACAAGATGGCAGCTACCCCTCATTCCTGCTCCCCTGCAGGTGCCTTTCTGTCAATCAGTGCTGAGGGGCGGGGTAGCACCAACGGCAGCCAATAATCTAAATGACAGCCACCCCCTCGTCTCTCTTCTCTCCCAGGGCTTCTCTACCAATCAGTGCTGAGGAGCATGGTCACTGCACAATGTCTGCAAAATTGGGTCTGCATGTCATGAGCAGGCCAGGAAAAATCCTTTATCTCAGTGCAAATTAAGCAGGTCCCTAGTTACAGGGAAATGGGAGTAAAAGGGGACGGAACTGGAAGCAGGCGAAGAAAACGTGAAAAGTTTAACAAGGGAAATAGAAGAAACTATTTGATACTTCCATAATAATAATTTTAGAAAGGTCTCTCTGAATCTCATGCTCTTTGGTTTTCTGCCTTCTTACCTTGCTGAGCTTTGCCTCTGGACTTTAGTTTTGTGAACTCCACTTTGTTTTGATAACTTGGTCCCTGACTCTACAACTCTGCCTCTGCCTCTATTTCCCCTTGGATTAGGTAGCTTGGATTCCAGCTCCTGCCCTCCGTGGGGCTCTTGGTCCTCTAGCTCCTCTCTCTAGCCCCCACCTAGTGGCCTCCCTGCTAGATAGATCATTTATGTTCTGGTCCTTTCACCCTGTGGTGGAGGGAAATAAAGATATCCCTTTTTTACCAATGAGAAGCAAAGGCACAGAGAACACAAAAGAATGGACATATTGCAAAATGGCCTGAGCATGGCAATGCTGAGTGGTTCTATATTTTGGTTCTTGATTCATGGACATGATGGCTTTGTCACTGGAAAAATTGCATAAATAACATGGAGAGCAGTGGCCATAATCCAGGCATTTTACTCAAGGGTGTGTCCTTCTCACCTGACTGCAGAGTAGGGTTCCCACTTATGTACTTTCCTTTTATTCCTAGGAATCTTGCACTTTTGGGTGCCTGTTGGCCAAGCTTCAACAGGAGGAGTGGCAGCTGCTGCCACCCTTACTATTCCATAGCCTGGGGTTTGCAGTACTATATTGGGAAGTAGGAGTGGTGAGTCTAAAACTCCTTAGGCTGAGCATGGTCTACAATCCAGACCTCCAAATTCCTCCAAACTACTATATGGGAGGTAGGCAACACCAACAGCTGTGGTGCCGTACCTTCCACCAACAGGTGTGTTTTTCAACAAGTGTGGCCATCAGTGCTGAATTCAGTGCTTCAGTACTGACAATGTGTGTTTAGTACAAACCTACAAACCAATGTCAGAACAAACCTACAAACCAATGTAAGAAGCTGTAAGAAGCTGTAAGAAGCTGGGATGTCTAGGTTGAGAATTCCAAAGTTACCTAAATATTCAGCTCACCTAGGATGGCAGCAATCAGAGCATTCACAGTAGATGACCTTTGATTTTTCCTGGAACACGTAGCCTGTCAAGCACCTAAGTATTTAGAAAAAAGTTTGTGGATCTCTCATTTGGAATTAGACACTTAAATTCTGCCTAAAGTACAACTTGGGCACCTGGGGCATTTGTAGATGATACTTTAAAGAGGGTTTAAAGCACATTAAATGCCTTCTGCACTGCTTTAATGGCGTTGCTGTTTGCACATTCAGCCGCGTATTGCATGTTCATTCCAGCCTCTGTAGTACATTCGGTGGCATAATGTGCCTTAAATGTCTTTGGGATGCAGCAAATGACTTTGGGGTGCTGCAAAGTAAAACATGTCTGAGGAGTTTTAGTTTCCTAACTTACAGCTGCAGAGGGAGGCACAGGTGCTCTGTGCAGCTCAGGGGCTGTGCAGGCAGCCTGGCAGCAGCTCCACAGAAGAAGAAGAAAAGCGGCAAGCCTAATCCTGCCCCCAGAGCCTGCCTTCCTGTCTGAGCTGCACAGAGGCCCCGTACTTCCCTCTGTGACTGTGGTACCCCCCGGGACTGCCCAAGCCAGGTGCCTGTGATCAGGTGCTGCCTGGGGGGGCCACCACTGCTGCAGTGGGAAGCACCAGCTGCTCCCCCCCTGCAGCTCAGGGACTGCTCTGCTGACCAGAAGCTCACTTTCCCCTCCCCAGCACTGGAGAGACAGGAAAGGATTGGGCTTCAACATGGGTGTACATGATATGGGTGTTTACTTGGCCCTAAAATTTTTCAGGCCCAGGAGCATGGCTACCTCCCCTTGTGGGGTCTGCTCCCTTTTGGGGTCTCTGGCATGCCAGCTGGAGGAGCTCCAGGCCACAGTCCAGAGACTGCATGACGTCAGGGACTAAGAGGAGGAGATTGACTCCTACTGCCAGGCCCTTCTCCCTGGGAGCCGGAGGGTAGACCACAGTCTCCCTCCAGGACAAGCGAGGACTCCAAGACCTCCCATTCTGTCCAGTCAAGGGGATGGACCAAGGGTGGTCAAGGTCCCTAAGACCCACTGCACCAAGGCCCCTGCCCTGCTGGAGCTTAGCAACAAGTATGACCCTCTTGCAGCCCCGGTAGAGCCTGCTGAGTTGCCAGCTCCTGCTGGCAACACAGGCCTAACTGCAGCTACCACCCCTGCTCTCCCCAGGACAAAATGTAAAGTGTTTGTTGTGGGAGACTACATCCTAAGGGGGACTGAGACGGTAATCTGCTGTCCCGACCCCTTAGCCCAGGAAGTCTGCTGCTTCCTGGGGGCCCGCATCCGAGACATTGTGGAGAAGATCCCTAAGCTTCTCCAGCCCATAGACCACTATCCCATGCTCTTTATTCATGTGGGCACCAATGACAC
>NW_017729028.1:2793867-2794079 GCF_001723915.1 Gavialis gangeticus | reverse complement strand
GGGACTACTGCCACTGCTGGCCCATTGAGCAACTCTTGCAAAACCAGCAGGCCAAAGCACTTAAGAGGGCCCACCCCTCCCCCAGCCCTGGTATGATCTGTGGGCAAAGTAAGAGCCCCCAAGGGGACACTTGCCTGCCTGTACCCAAAATGCCAGGAGCTTAGGGAATAAGAAGGAGAAACTTGTCCTCCTGCTTAACACAAATAATTATG
>NW_017729028.1:2792804-2793856 GCF_001723915.1 Gavialis gangeticus | reverse complement strand
CCTAGTGATAGATGGGAAGCTGGGTGACAGCAACCATGAACTGATCACCTTCAACATCCACCATAAGCTGGCAAGTCAGTCAGCAACACTGAAGTCCTTGACCTCAGGAAAGCTGACTTTGATAAGCTCAGGAGGCTTGTCAGTGAGGCCCTAAAGGACCACGACCCCAGGGGGAGGGGAGTTCTGGAAGAGTGGTTGCTCCTCAAGGGCGCGATCCTCAATAAACAAGCTCATTCTATTCCATCTTGGAGGAAAGGCAGCAAGAGGGCACAGCAGCCCCACTGTCTCTCCAGGGATCTCACAGACCTCCTGAGGCTAAAAAGAAAGGCCTACAAAGGATGGAGGATGGGATTCACCTCCAAGGAGGAATATTCTGCACTGGTCCAGTCCTGCAGGGAGCAAACCAGCAAAGCCAGGGCTGCAACTAAACTCCAACTAGCTTCGAACATCAAGGACAATAAAAAGTCCTTTTTCAGATATGTGGGGAGCCGAAGGAAAAGCAAGGGCAACATTGGACCCCTGCTGAACCAGATGGGACAACTGACAACTGATGCCCAGGAAAAAGCCAACCTATTAAATGGATACTTTGCATCAGTCTTTCATCAGTCCAATGGGACGCCCATGCCTGCTATGGGACAGGGAGGTCTGGGTGAGGGAGATCCTCTGCCCTCCATAAATTCCAACCTTGTGAAGGAACACCTGGAGAGGCTGGATACCTTCAAGTCAGCCAGCCCCGACAATCTACACCTCAGGGTATTCCAGGAGCTAGCTAGCATTATAGCCCAGCCCCTGGCAAAGATCTTTGAGAACTCCTGACCCGATGATCTTCTGAGGTCCCTTCCAGCCTTAATGTCTATGAAATCTATGAAATCATAGCCCAGCCCCTGGCACGGATCTTCGAGAACTCCTGGTGCTCTGGTGTAGTGCCCGAAGACTGGAAGAAGGCCAATGTGCTGCGTATCTACAAGAAAGGGAGGAAAGTGGATCCGGCAAACTATAGGCCCATCAGCCTGACTTCTATCCTTGGGAAGATCTTAGAAAAGTTTATGAAA
>NW_017729028.1:2789606-2792186 GCF_001723915.1 Gavialis gangeticus | reverse complement strand
CACAAGATGAACATGAGCCTGCAATGTGATGCTGTGGCTAGTAAAGTGACCAAAGCACTGGCTTGCATCCATAGATGCTTCTCAAGCAGATCCCGGGACGTCAGTCTCCCCTTGTACTCGGCCTTGATGAGGCCGCAGCTGGAGTACTGCGGCCAGTTTTGGGCCCCACAGTGTGGAGAAGCTTGAGAGAGTGCAGAGAAGAGCCACGTGCATGATCAGAGTTCAGGAAAACAGACCTTATGATGACAGGCTGAGAGCCCTGGGGCTCTTTAGCCTTGAAAAGCGCAGGCTCAGGGGTGATCTGATGGCCACCTATAAGTTTATCAGGGTTGACCATCAGTATCTGGGGGAACATTTGTTCACCAGAGCGCCCCAAGGGATGACGAGGTCGAATGGTTATAAACTACTGCAAGACCATTTCAGGCTGGACATAAGGAGGAATTTCCTTACTCTTTGAACCCCCAAGGTCTGGAACAGCCTGCCATTGGAGGTGGTTCAAGCACCTACATCGAACACCTTCAAGAGTAAATTGGATGCTTATCTTGCTGGGATCCTATGATGCCAGCTTACTTCCTGCCTTTCAGGTGGGGGGCTGGTCTCTATGATCTTCCGAGGTCCCTTCCAGCCTTAATATCTATGAAATCTATGAAAATGAAGTGATGTTTTTTAAAAAAACACCAAACTTCCATTTAGGGAGAATTAAACCCCTGTGTCATGTACAAATATCCTGTATCCTGTTTCCAAGGTCATAAAGGTATTTATGGTTAGTAAAACAGGAAGTTGAACCTGAGCTCTGAAATTCCAGGACAGTACGTTAATCAGCAGATGACCATTCCGCTGTTAACAATCTGCAAAACTTCCTATTTATTTTCAATGAATGCCTTCCATTTGCAATTGACTGAGGGATCAGTACAATGAAGCTTACATACAAATTTAAACCTGTACTAAAATACTCTGCTGAATAGGGATCTAAGAGATTTTCTTGAATCAGTGTTCAATGGAGTCAATATTGGGATGCAAGGAGTCAATATTGGGATGCAAACCCATTGGGGCATTGGCTTCCCTGGGTTTTGATCACCCTTAAAGCATTAAAGATGTATTACATCATTTATACATGTCCCTTATTTAGAACAGCTCAAACAATCTGTGGCAAATAAATTATTGTTCTGATTTTTTTTGAGGAAGGGCACCTGATGCCTGAAAGCTTTGCAATAATTTTCCAAACAATACAGTTGGTCCAGTGAAAGATATCACAGAATTGTCTTGCTTCTTAACATTTCCAGGACCATCATGACTACAACAACACCTGAACCCTACTACACATATATTGGGAGCATCTACAAATGCCCCCAACTGCATAGTTGTCACTGCAGAGTCATTTAGTACTTGCTTTAGTGGGACTGTTATGGCGCAGTCCCAGCAACACATGGGTCATTTCTGATCCTACTGCACAGTAGCAACGAGCAGTAGGTACTGTGCAGTAGCTCATTGCTACTGTGCAGTAGCGTCGGTGTCACTATTTGTGCTTGCCGACGCTACAATACCATAGCGAGGAGCTATGTCACCGTAGCTCATCGTCATTATGAAATAAATGCCCATTATGAAGTAAACTTTTCCTTCTTCCACAAATTGTTTCTGAACCCACTTTAATTTCTATAAACGTATTTTTAAGTCTTCACCAAATTGTATGGATGCACCATTTTCAATTTATCAGATGAAGCACAAGCTGAGTTGGCTTCTTAGTGGACCTGAGTGACATAAATTGTAGATAGACCTGATGCTGCACCTATACACAGAGACAACTTTTGCAACATTGAATTAATAGGGGAGAAAAGTGGTGGAATACCATACTTACTTGCACAGTACACATACCTTTTTCCTCAAAATCAGCCCTCCAAAATTAGGGTGCATGTCTAAAGGGAGCAAGTTGATTTTTCTTCACTAAAATAGAAGTATGCTGAGAAAACAGAGCTCCTGCTTGACTCTGGCCCAGCAAGCAGAAGGGGCAGAATCCTGTGTTAACTGTCTCACAGCCAAAGCTTATACTTGAAGGAGCAACTGAGCTGTCTCAGGGCAAGTGAGCCCCTGCATTCAATCTGTAATATCTTTAAGAGACTTGTGATGTGGAAACAACACTTTATAGTTTACAGGAGCTTATATAAAGAGCTATTTACAGTAAAGAAGTAGCAGTCTTGCTGCCATCCTTGCAAGGATCTGGTACCTAGCCTTGTTTCTGTCCTGCCACACCAGGAAGTTTCTGCTGTTTTAGAATCATAGAATCAATGAGTCAGAAGGGACCTAGACAGATCATCGAGTCTGACCCCCGCCGTGGGCAGGAATGAGCACTGGGGGTGGGAGGGGTCATAAGACCCCTGCCAGGTGCCTATCCAGTCTCCTCTTGAAGATCTCCAGGGAAGGTGAGAGCACCACCTCTCTGGGAAGCCTATTCCAGACTCTGGCCACCCTTACAGTGAAGTAGTTCTTCCTAATATCTAACCTAAATCTATCCTCCCTCAGCTTGTAGCCCTTGTTCCTAGTGACTCCAAGGGGGGCCCTGGTGAACAGACTTTCCCCAAGTCC
>NW_017729028.1:2787303-2788941 GCF_001723915.1 Gavialis gangeticus | reverse complement strand
ACCACCACCCTCTGGGTGCGACCCCAGAGCCAGTTTGCCACCCATGTGACTGTGCATTCGTCAATGCCACAGTCCCTCAGCTTGCCCACCAGAATTGGGTGGGACACTGTGTCAAAGGCCTTCTGGAAGTCCAAGAAGATCACATCGACTTCCTCCTTCACATCTAAGCGTTTTGTTACCTGGCCATAGAAAGAGATCAGGTTAGTCAGGCAGGATTGACCTGGCATGAACCCGTGTTAGTTACCCCTCAACATCACTTCCCCTGCAGGTCTCTCACAAATGTGGCCCTTGATAATTTTTTCAAAGACCTTCCCCAGGATAGAAGTGAGGCTGACTGGCCTGTAGTTGCCAGGGTCTTCCTTCCTCCCCTTCTTGAAAATAGGGACCACACTGGCCCTTTTCCAGTCCTCAGGGAGTTGGCCCAAGCACCAGGAGTCCTCAAACAGCCGTGCTAATGTCTCCACAATGACACTAGCCAATTCCCTCAGCACCCGCGGATGAAGGGATTACCCAGATTATCTCTTGAGATACCACACTTCCTGGATACTCTATGTTTCCAGAAGCATTTACTGTGTTACACAGTCAACCATGATTGGAAAAATCTTCCTTTTCTACATTCCGCCTTCCAAAAAACAAGATTTATGTCTCATGGAGGAGGGATATGTGAGAAAATACAGTAGCTGACATTTGTAAAAATAGTTGCAATTGCTGTATATGCAGTATATTATCATCTCTTTTCTTTCATATTTAAATGTTCCTTGGTTTTTATGCTTGTTTTATTTTTGTTTTATGGCATTGTATACGTTGATGGAGATAGATTTTTTTTCCAGCTGAATTTCATTCTAAAAAAAAGAAAAACCATCCTGCAGCTGAACATCAGAAAAAAAATATTTAGCCTTGTGAGCACTATTTATATATCAAAAATCTTTATTAAAATCATGGGAGCACTCTACTGAGTAAAAACATCTGTCATCCCCCCCCCTTTTCCTAAACAGTAACACCCACATTCAAATGACTGAAGAGTTTAAGTTATTTTGAGCATATGGAAAGTCCCTGAATCATCCACATACAAAGATAGATAGTACTGTAAGGCTGAGATGTAAACGCACAAAATACTGAAGGAGAGGGAAAAAAAATGAGAAAGAAAACAGAATAATTTATCTGCCAACAAAATATTAAGTGCAATTAATTTGGTGAAATGAGTTCAGTTTAGCTCTAGAAGCTGACATTTCCCCCCTGTCATGAATAACACTTGGGTGGGCATGAAGTTTTCTTTAATAGATATATTTATACTATACTCTTATTTTTCACATATTTAGATATGTAGTCTTTCTGGACTTTAGGAAGACCTTCGACACTGTCTCTCACCCCATTCTCATTAAGAAATTAGGAGATTGTGGTGTCATAGATTCATAGATTCATAGATTCATAGATTAAGGGTCGGAAGGGACCTAGTAGATCTTCTAGCCCGACCCCCCGCCAGGGCGGGAGAACAACAAAAAAACCCCAAAAAGAGAAACGGGACTCAAATGAGTCCAGCCAGGTAGGCATCCAGCCTCTTCTTAAAGACCCCCAGGGTAGGGGCCAGCACCACTTCCCTTGGAAGTTGGTTCCAGCTCCTAGCCGCCCTAACTGTGA
>NW_017729028.1:2783117-2787115 GCF_001723915.1 Gavialis gangeticus | reverse complement strand
CTCTGTATGGCATTGGTCAGGCCGCAGTTGGAGTACTGCGTCCAGTTCTGGGCGCTGCACTTCAAGAGGGATGTGGACAACATGGAGAGGGTCCAGAGGAGGGCCACTCACATGATCAGGGGGCAGCAGGGCAGGTCCTACAAGGAAAGGCTATAGGACTTGAACCTGTTCAGCCTTCTCAAGAGAAGGCTGAGGGGGGATCTGGTAGCTGTCCATAAACTGGCCAAGGGAGATCAGCAGACAATAGGAAGGTCCCTGTTCCCCCAAGCACTACTGGGAGTAACAAGGAATAATGGCCATAAGTTGACAGAGAGCAGATTCAGACTAGATATCAGGAAGCACTACTTCACTGTCAGGGCGGCTAGGATCTGGAACCAACTTTCAAGGGAATGGGTGCTCGCTCCTACCTTGGGGGTCTTCAAAAGGAGGCTAGATAGACACCTTGCAGGGGTCGTTTGACCCCAGCATTCTTTTCTGCCCATGGCAGGGGGTCGGACTTGATGATCTGCTCAGGTCCCTTCCAACCCTACCTACTATGAAAATGTGATACAAATGTTCCTAACACTGGCCATACAATTATTGTTATTGCAATAACTCCTGTCTTATTATGTGGAATATTGTGGAAACTTATGTAGGGAGTCCCTTCCCCAAATTACTTACAGTCTGCTTTCTACTAATTGGCATTCACTACCAAACAATTTTAGGGGCTGATCTTGCAAGTAGTTCTGGTGATCTTGAGGTTATTTTAATTTATGTTGATTATAGATTGATATACCTGCTTTAATTTTAGTAGAGTTCTTTCTAATATCTTGCAGCATACCAGAGTGCAATTAGTTCTAATGTGTATGAGTAAAGCTTATTATGTTATGTAAGGAGGAATCACAAGATGACAATATAAATCAATACGAACTGAAATATTGCTGTTATTACTGTATGGACTTTATCCCCCCCCATAGCCTCTATGCCCACGGACAAGATAGCTCACAGTGGTTCCCGTGCTCTGCAGCCATTTCTCATGATTTTTTAAAGGAAATGCTTTTATCTTCAGCAACTGCCTTAGTTTATGATTAGACATTCCATGACACTTCTTTTTCCAGAGTGGAGTCAGTAACTCTGCCCTGGCCTGCAGCCATGTATACATTTATGTGCTGCCTCAGCCTCTGCCAGTCTAGAGAGGGAGATACTGGGAATCATACCTACAGTAGGCCTCCCACAAGGCAGCACAAATAATTATAAATTAACATGCTACCAGGCCAGTTTTATATTTTCTATTTTTTTAGCTGGGGAAAGTAATGTTGTTCCTTCCTATTTTTTTCAATTTGTAGTCAAGGAAAATTCTTAAGTCTGTCATCTTTTGCTAGTTTGTGTTAAAAGCCTGTTCCTACAAGCTCCTGTTCTAACTCCCTAATGCAAAGGATGTGGCTAAAATCTGTATTTCCTCAGGCTACAGAAGTAAACACATCAGCAAAAATCAAATCTAAACTATTCACAGTGGGTCAAATTCTACAAGCATTATTATTTCACTGGTGCATTTTGAACTCTTGAAAGCGATCTCCCATTCAGGTTATATGAACACTGAGAGATTTCATTCATGCGAGTTTCAGTGATCTTTCATGCTGGTTTAAGGTCAGTCATTTGCTAAATTAAATATTGCTTTGATTTAAGAGCTTCTTGAGAACTACAAATTCCAGATGAACTTTAAATGAAACTTAAAATTTGGTTTTAGCAACAACTTAGGAATGAAATTTGCTAGTTTTCAGGTAAACTTTTGAGTTGAAACCTTGTCTGTTTGCTTGCTTCTCAATCTTTGATTCCAGGATTCTAGAAACAGAAAAAAGGATTTGCCAAATGTTCTGGATGAATGCTGGTCTGTTTGGTTGGTTACCCTGATACTGGGAGATTTTAAGAATTTCATCTGTGGGTGCATCTATACAAAATGTCTATTGCAGAGTAGACTAATGAGCTCCACACTAGCACCTCAGTGTCTACACATGCAGGGTTATTAGGCTGGAGTAAACTAATAAACTCTGCATGAGGGTAATACTTATAAGTACAAAGACTACCTGCAGCAGTGTTTTTTACTCCACAGCAGTGCACATGTAGGCAGTAGAAGGGCTGGTTGGGATATGAGGGTGCTTCATTTCAGAGGCTTCCTGCCAGCTACCCCCACACTAGAGCACCCCCAGGACCCTCTGCCAGCCAGAGCTCCTCTGCCATAGCTCAGTGTGCTGTAGTGCTGGGTATGTGTTCAAACAGTGTACCCAGGACCAATAAATTCTAGCACAGTAAGTGCTTGAGTTTATTGCTTCAACTTAATTGCACATATAGATAAACCCAGTTTGTAGATTTTACTATGGCACTTGTACACTCTCTCCTTCTCTCCTTTATTCCCTGGGAATCAGACTAATTTTTGTGGAATGGATATCCCAAACAGTTCTTATGTTCCCCAGACCTGATAAACTTGTGACATCCATTCCTTGTACAAGAAGACATATCTGGCGCTCTCTCCAAAAACTGTCATTGCCCCTTACCCAGACCATTAAGTATCCACTTTTGATGAGATAAGTGCTCCCACCTTCTCATTAAATAATTCCTTACCCACGATGTACCTGATTAGTTCTAGAGAAATGGCTGATGTAATGTCAGCCTTGAGCCTACATTTGCATTTTGATGTGCTCCCAAAATATTTGTGCGTCAGACAAACTGAAGGGTTTCCTGCCTTTATAGCCATCTACCTATCCAGGCTGTATGTTAGAGAAGTCTTGTAACTAAAACGAGGATCAAGGGGGAATGAGTTTCTTCTGTGGAAATCTCTGACCAAGAAAGTGTCTCTACATCTAAAAATCAAGCTAAGGTCCAAGGCTTCAGGGCCTCAGTTGTACAAGTGCAGAAGTAGCTGGACACTGAAAGAGGAGAAAAACCATGAAATGGAAAAATCATATTTAGTAAAGATAACCCAAACTAGACCCAAGCAGTTGCTGTGAAATAGACCCTGGAACACTCCTGCAGTTGCTAATATGAGTAACAGAAGGAATTTCTTTTCCACTGAGCTGTTTCTCCTACTCTTCTGGAAAAAAAACAACAGTTTATCTCTGGCCTCATCTACATACATACACGTCTACATAAATACAAGACAGAGTTAGAATAATAAAAGAATAGGGCTGGAAGGGACCTTAGGAGGTTATCTAGTTCAAACCTCTGCTTAAGGCATTGTCATCATTTTCTATACCATCTCAGATAAATTTGTAATCTTTTCCAGAGATTCTGTAATAGCTTTAGATAATCAGGTCCAGTTCTTGATCCATTTGGGTGTGTCTACACATACATTCTCTCCAGGGTGGATTTACTCTAGAGTAAATTACACATGCAGGGAAGCAGGAGCAGATTTGCTACTCATGGCAGCAGTCTGTTCCCACCACTGCTGGCCCTGTACTGCCCACTTGCTGCCACCAGGGGGAACTGGAAGCTGTGGCTGCAACTGCCTGCAGCCAGAAGCCATGTTTAAAAGGCAGCCCCACATTCTGCTTCTGGGCCACCTTCTTCCCTTGCCCAGAGCAACATGCATAGCATGATGGTAACACACCATGGCTCTGTCACTGCAGCCTTGTGGCCCCTGTGCTATGGCTCCAGGTGCACACTGAAGCAGCAATGTCCACTGCCCTGGGCTCCTGCTGGCCACCATGCTGACCCTATTGGCCAAGTGTAGGGACTTCCATCTGGTCCAGGGAAGTCTCAGCCCTGGTGGCTCTAGCATGCTGTACAAAGTTCCCTCCAAGGTGCGTGCATGCGCAGCTACACACAATTTAGTACAGTGCTATGCACTAACTTATTAATGCCGTGCAGCAAAGTGAGGCAGGGGCTGGGGCTGGGGGATGGCATGGTCTCTCCTCACTCCCAGAGTGCCTCCTCACTCTCAGAGGTGGGGGATGGGGCTGACTCAGTCTCTGCTGGCACTGGAGAACTGTGTTGCTCCCCAGCCCCAAGGCCATGTGCCTCCT
>NW_017729028.1:2777888-2778117 GCF_001723915.1 Gavialis gangeticus | reverse complement strand
TCCACTCCTTATCCTGGAGTCCATGTGCCTTCTCACTTCTGGAGCAGGGACACATGCAGAACTTAGCTTCCCCAGATCTCAGGTGCGCGAGGCAGAGCAGGAAGGTGCCGAACCTGGGTCTGTATCAAAGGAAAAGGCGCAGGCACAAGGAATTTTTCCTAACCATGATGTAGTTTGGGGTGATGGTTACAGCTGTGTTGGTCTAAGGACATAGGCAGATAAGGTGCTT
>NW_017729028.1:2770466-2777877 GCF_001723915.1 Gavialis gangeticus | reverse complement strand
CAGTTCTCTAACTGTGGCCTGACCAGTGTCACATAAAGGGGAGGATCATCTCCTTGGATCTGCTTATGATGGCAGGTTGGCCTTCCTGACTGCATCCCCACACTGTGGCCCATGTTCATTTTGGCATCAATAATGACTCCAAGATCCTTTTCTACCTCTGCACTCATGAGAAGGGAGTTCCCCAGCCTGTAGGTGTGCTGCTGGTTCTTCATCTCCAGGTGCAGTACCTTGCACTTGTCAGTGTTGAAACCCATCCTGTTCCTATCCGCCCACCCCTGTAACCTGTCTAGGTCCAATTGCAGCCTATTCCTCCCTTCTAGCATTCCCACTTTTCCCCACATCTTAGTGTCATCTGTGAATTTGAACAGGGTGCTTTTTACCCCCTCGTTCAAGTCGCTGATGAAGATGTTGAAGAGTGCAGGCCCGAGGAGCAAGCCCTGCAGAACCCAATGCCTGCATCCCTCCAGGTCAAAAATGACCCATCCGCCACCACTCTCTGGGTGTGGCACTCCAGCCAGTTAGTGACCCATTTGACTGTGTAGGTGTTGATGCCACAGTCTCTAAATTTTTTAATGAGCATGAGGTGAGAGACGGTGCTGAAGACCTTCCTAAAGTCCAGCAAGACTACATCCACTACTACACCTGCATCTAAGGATTTTGTGATCTGGTCATAGAAGGCCACCAGGTTGGTCTGACAGGACCTGCCTCTAATGAACCCACATTGGTTGCCCCTAAGCATAATCTCCCCTGCTGGCCCCTCATGGACGTGCCAGGATAATTCTCTCAAAAATCTTACCCAGGATCGAGGTAAGACTGCCTGGCCTATAGTTTCCTGGGTCCTCCTTCCTCCCTTTTCTGAAAATGGGAACCATTTTGGCCCTTTTCCAGTCCTCTGGCACCACGCCAGAGCACCATGAGTGCTCATAAAACCATTCCAGGGGTCCCGCAATGATCTCCCACAATGAATCCCCTCAGTATGCTGAGGTGGAGATCATCAGGACCAACTGATTTAAATATGTCCAGTCCCTCCAGAAGTTCCCTAACTAGGTCCTCACTGACCCTAGGCCTGTGTGTGCCTCCCCTGGGTCCTCTGGGGGTCCCAGTGGCAGGGGGGATGACCCGGTCTCTGCTCAATATATGGAGGTAAACAAATTGTTAAATAGGTTAGCTTTACTGTCTGGTGCAACGACCAGATTTCCTAGCATGTCTTGCAGAGCCCCCACCTTACCCGGTACCTTCTTTTTACCCCTATGTATTTAAAAAAGAACTTCTTGTTGTCCAGGTAGCTAGTCCCAGTTTCATCTCCTCTCCCCAGCCCCGAGTCTTGTTCTTAGAGGATTATTGCAAAATCCATTGCATGAAGGTCCATTACATGAGGATTCTATTGGGCTTAGCATAGTCCGGATCCAGGCTTAGTGAAAGGGGGAGGTGGGACCAAAGTGGCATGCTCATGGACTGAAGTGGCATGGTCACAAATCGCTACACCTTAGAGGGAACATTGATGCTGGGTGGTCACCTGGCTTGGCTCCCCTCAGTGTCCCAGGCCCCCTGCCAACACGCTGCTGACTCCAGGACCCCATGCTATTGCCTGGACTGTGGAAGGGACACCAATGAGGCCCCAGGTGAACTGCACAACCACAAGCAGGGCCAGGGTAGTGGGTGTGAGAGGCACTGGCCAGCCACTTCCTCCTGCACTCCCCACTGTAACCTGCCTAGAGAGCTGCCTGCAGACCCCTGGCCCACCACACAACCCCAGCACCACTCTTTCTGTGGATAGTTCTTTAAAAAGCAGTTTATACCCCTCCACAGAAACAGACCCCCTCCATCTCCCACAACAGAGACCATCCGCCCCTCCAGCAACAGAGCCCGTCCTTGCCTTCCACCCTCTCCACAGAGCCACTTCTCCTTCCTGCTTTTCCACAGAGTCCCTCCACCACCCACCCCACCCAGGGTGGGGATCCATGCAGTGGGCATACCTAGGGGTAGAGCCTGGGGACAGGCAACCAGCACCCCACCCTCTGGCCACTTCCCCATGGGTCCACATGCCACAGTGAGGCTGGCATGCAGGGGGCTTGCCTGTGGGTGATGGTCAGCTCTGTTCTGCCGGCACGCCCATCCCCTCCTCCTGCAGCTGGCAGGCTGGGCCAGCAGGACCCATGCATGATTGTGGCCTTACTGCAGGCAGCTTCTGCTCTGCAGCTGCATGGAGCTGGGGCAAGTAGTGGGGCTGGGCTGGGCCCAGGTGGGGGGGATGGGTGGAAAGGGACCCAGGGTAGGGGCTGCTGGCCAGTGGAGTTACCACTGCACCTCAGTCCAGGCCTGCTGCTGGGCAGTGAGCAGCTGCCAGGGGGGAGGTGGGGCTAGGATGGGGGTCAGGGCAGCAGGTGGTACAAAGGTGACCTCCAGGACCTGGACAGTGTTCAGGACCTGGTGGTCCTCCTCCATGACATCTACTGCCCTGGCTACCAGGACAGCCTTCCACTCAAGGCCCTGCACATGCCATTCCTCCAAGGCCAGAGACCTCTCCCAGAACTCCTATTCTACCCATTCCCTGGCCTTCTCATGTCATTCCCTAGATCCCTCGCTCTGGTCCCTGGCATCCTTGTGGGCAAAGTCCTCCAATTGCTGAGCCCACGAGTCTGTCAGGTGCTCCTCAGTTTAGGTGACCAGCTGGTCCAGCAGCCAGGTCCAGTTCTGTGTTTGGCACTGCCAGAGCCAGTGTATCCGCAGGGCCCTGGCTGAGACTGCCAGTGATACTGATGGAGCATCCTGGCTGCCGACTGGTGTCTCTCCCCCACAGAGCCTATAAAGTCATAAGAAAGAGGTTGTTTGTGAGAGTTTGCAACATTTCTGAGATAAGATGCTCTGTACCAGGGGCTTTGAACTGCCTGGACTCAGATCAGAGGTTGGGTGCCCACAGACCATGGGAAGTCAGCCTGTCCTCTATGGACACAGAGAGTAGATAACCATGCTTTCTATAGTAACCCAGTGTTCATAGCAAACCTTCCCTGAAGGTCATTTCTCTACCTACCACCTGTGGACACACTGGGTAGCAGTACAGCTCAGCCACCAGACATGCTCATAATACGTCAAAGATTATATATGCGAATGCCCTTATCTTATAATATTTAGTGCCTGGGCCCTAAACAGGCTTGTAAGTAAGCAATGCCAGGTGACAGAGGTATTTGAGAACTTGGAGCAAAAGGGTTACAGGCTAAAATCAGAATTAGGTGCCTAGATATCTTTAAAAATCTGGCTTATATTGATATGATGATCTGGTTAGTTGTGTGATTTTTCATATAATTTTTCTTAGTCTTTCAATGTAAGATTTGGGTTGTGACAGTGAGAAAAGGGTAAAAGGAGGAGATAAGATGATGGGGAGTTGAAAACAGTGGTAAAGTCAGGTAGAGATGATAGGAGGCAGATGGGGCAATGTATGCTAGAGAAAAAGTGGAAGAACACAGAAGTTCTACTCTCAGAGGCAATTAGCAGTATTATTCACTATCAGCTTTTGGAAGAAAATATATCTAACTCTCTGTTCTTAAGACTCAAAAAAGCGTAAGTGTCCAGGGAGATGAAGTACTGTGTCACATTAAATAATGCTTTCCACTGAGGCCACAAAATGTTCATTAAATATTAAGGCTTTAATTTGCTTCTTATTTTCTAGACTACATATTTAGTACTATTCTTTGTAATGTTATCTGGTGATTCATGAGCTTCATAGTGACCAAACATCAATTTATCCTTACAGGTTTATTGGCCCATTTTTGTTTAAGAGTTGAATTGATTCTTTTATATTTTTAAACAAATTTTTCAGGTAAAAAGAGAGAAAGAAAATAAATCTCTTCTTCCCACTTTAAATGGCTAATTTTCTACTTCCTTATAAGAGTGGAGCCATATGTAATTATGCTAATGAAGACAGAGAATCAGTTGTCCTTAGGGAGCTGGGCTCATTGGTCAGGTACAAAAAGCTACTGCTCTGAAGAAATCATGTTGCTATAACATGAACTCTTACTTAGTTGTAATGTTCTCCCTCACACTTGAGGCCTGATGGAACCCTAGCCTAGACATCTTTTGGAAATGCTGCAAGATCTTCCTTAATGGGCAGTCATTTAGCAGACAAAGCTAGGCTGGGATACTGTTCAAGGGATTTCTGTTTCATGTTGATATTCTACTTGCCTTTTAAGTTATTTTGTTTTTCCATTATAAACCAGGGGCAGCCTCTTTGGGGCATAGGGGCATATAAATCAAATACCATATGTTCTTGAATATAAACTGCACCTTACCCCCACAAGCCAGCTGGGGAAAATTGTGGTTTCAATTATGTATGAGGAAAAGGCCCTTAAATTTGGTTGAACGGAAGGGGTTTGGACTGGTGTCAATGTTAATTGCTGTATTTCTGGGACCCATAGCAATTAACACTGCTACCATTCTCCCCCTAGCCCCCACTTCCGAGTTTCAGGACCTATAGGGAGTCCCCCTCCCTGCACTGGATCAGGCTGGTATGCAGGGTTGGTCCTTAGGTACATTCAGTCTGACCCAGCACATGGCACCAAATCTGACATACTTTGTGTGACTCCATGCATTGGCTCCAAAGCCACATGTTGGGTCAGGCCTAGTAGGCCAAGTCTGGGAGCGTGCACAGGTTCTGGTGCCACATAACAGGTTGGGTCTAGTGTGCTGAGTCCAGGATCAGGTGTTGACTATGGAGCCATGTGCTGGGTCAAACTCAGCACATGGATCCAAAGCCAAAGGGCAGCTCTGACTCCAGAATGCTGTCCCTGAATAGTCATGTTCTTGGACTGTGTGCATGTACCCAGACCTGCCACATAGCCTCACACCTGCTGCACCAGATTGGGCCCACTGCCTAGCCCCAGACACACTTCATTTGGTGCACAGGGCTGGCAGCAGGCTTAGAAGCAGGCTTGGCTCCCTAGCTACAGCTACTCAGATGTTTACCCAAGGCAAGATTATTTTTCTGTAGTGGTACCTTTTAAAATAATGCGCATGGTATATCCAGTGGTAGGTTATATGTGAGAAATATGGTAAATAAATCAAATAAATAGAAAAGTAAAATAGTCTGCTTCTATTCAAATCAGCGGCAGCTTGCAGTAGGGGTAAAATTGGCCCTTTGGGCCCTGATTCTACAAACTTTCATGCACATGCTTAACTTGAAGCATGTTAATAACTCCATTGATGTTATCAGGCTTATACACATGCAAATAAGGATTTTTTAGACCATGGCATTTCAGAAATTATTAGAGATTAGATAAATTGTTTAGCAACTTTATTTTTTCTGAAGGTTTTGGTGGTTATGAATATTTTAACCTCAATTGTTTTAAATATACTAGTTTAATAAATCCATTGTGCTCCCTGTTGATCATAAATGAAAAAGTATTTGTGAGTAAGCAGAAAATAGCTGAAGATTTTACTTATAATTTAAAAGTTAGGGGCAGTGGCAGCAAAGGATCTCTGCCATTTAAGGACTAGATTGCATGTATACAGGTGATGAAACTTAATGAAATTGCTTGCTGTCAGTGATCCTACTTCTAGATAAGCCTAGTCTATGTACGCCCTAACATCCAGGACACACAAAAAAGATGATATAACTGAAGGAAAATTTATTTGAATAGAACAAGGAAAAATATCATTTACCAAACTGACTTGGCTCAAAATAATCCTGCCACGAACTCACAGTACACTATAGTGTAGTATACAAAAAGCATAGAAAAATCTCTGTAGTCTCATATCTTATGCAACATGTTCTTCCCTCACAGCTGTCCCCTAAAATTCCCCTTTTTTCCAACAATGGTTTACATTCCTTCTCAAAACTTTCAAAAACAATGTATTGTGCATATGCACTTCCTTGGAGTGACTCTAGACTTTTAGTCCACTAAATTTAAAGAATTTCCTCCAGCATTTCAAACTTCCAACCAACCTCAAGCAACCACCTTCTCTACAAACATGCATGTTGCCAGAGGATTGTTTTATATCATTTTTGGAAATGTGGTATTTTTTCCTTCAAGTTTTAGGCTGGCAAATAGCTGAATCCTGCAGGTTCTAGGGAATGATTAAGATTTTATTGCTTAGAAAATGTTCGAGAGGCATGATAGATGCATGTTCTAAATCATAACTGATACTGTTCAAAGAATCATAGGGTTGAAGGGGACCTCAAGGTTACTCTAGTCCAATTGCCAAAGTTCCTGTCTTGCCTGTCCAGTCAGTTGTGGGACTGATCAAGTGGTTAGCTTTGGCACTGAGGGCTAAATCCAAAAAAGGAACAATGGTGCCACAACACTGAGTGCTGTAGACTTACACTTAAGGTGTTTGGCCTTTGTAGTATAATACAGAGGTCTCAGGTTGACACCCAGACTAAATATATATATATATATATATTTAGTATGTATGTATATATGGGATAAACTACATGCCTCAAGAGTGGTATTCCAATATCTCAATGAGGATGAACAGGGAGCCACCTAAGCCAGGAAATGGTGAAGACAAGGGTGTAAACTAAATTCCTCTCATGTCTAGGTTTAAAGTATGCTACTTGTTGCTGCAGGTGATCTCGCCCTTCACAAAGCCTGGTGTCCTTTCCTAAAGATAGATGCCTACATCCTTTCTTTCAAAAAACAGAGCAAGGAGTTCACTCTTTTCCTTTAAATCTCAGAGGAAGATCAGCAGCTTTTGTGCAAAAACTCAGTGGTTTGTGCACTTAACTATGATAAGGACATAGGAGCATCTCCCTCCTTCCTGGGAAGTGCCCTCACCACCAAGCCATTAGCTATCCTTGGTAAGGGGAGCATATCCTATCCCTTTCTGTTGAAACTGTTCCATAAAGGGAGCATGCCTCCATAGCATATTGTTTCGGGCACTCACCTGAGAGAAAGATGTCCCGGATTTTAGCCCCTGCATTTGGGATGTATTTTAACTGTGAAATGCATCAAGAGTTCATGGAACAGGAAGTAGAACCCAAGGTTGCCTCCTGGCATTGGGTAAAAGAGTCATGCTTCTGCTTGTATCCATACTCTTTTTAGACAGGCAGAAGAAGGAACTGAACCTGGCTCTCTCTTGTCCCACCCGAACACTCTAAGCCAAGGGTGCCAAAAAACCCACTATGTCTACGTTGGAAGGTGCTGGAGTGCCGACATGCCAGACCCCAGACCAGTTGTTTGAACCCAGTCAGCTTGCAGCAGGGCTTGCAGCCTCCCAGCTCCCTGCTGGGAGCAGCCTGGGCTCCGTGGCTAGCAGCAGGTGCTTAGAGCCCGGGCTGGCGGTGGTGTGCCGAGCAAAATGGCCTTGCGTGCCATGCTTGGCACATGTGCCAGGGGTTGCTGACCCCTGCTCTAAGCTCTAGGCCAATGGTGTGCAATTTGTTGCTGGCTTATGGATGACATCACTGAACAAGTAG
>NW_017729028.1:2757049-2765466 GCF_001723915.1 Gavialis gangeticus | reverse complement strand
AGATTTTCAAGGTACCTAAATAACTCTGATAGATTAGTGCCTGAAAGAAACTGAACAAATAAAGGAAAGAAACTTTACTTTTACAAGTATAAAGAGGTCAAAAAGTGTGGATTTGGGATGATGATTCTAGACTATTGTATAGTAAGTGGGAACATCCCTGGTTCTGTTTCAAAGGAAAGTTGGTAGTCACCATTGAGATCCATTAGGTGGGAAATGATGATATCTACCACATTGGTTCCCTCAGGTTATTTAGGCAAAGAAATACCTAAGTTCCTCCAAAAGGACTCATGCATGAGACAAGGGCCAAGCTAATGAAGCCTATCCAAACTGAAAATTGAAGTGTTTCCTGATGTGTGCAGGAAGGGACCTTCCAGCATACGAGAAACATTAATATAAAAAAATAAGGTATGTATAAGATTTAGGCACTTTTAGGAATAGGTTGCAGCTAACATGATGGTTTCAGTATCACAGTTTTGATTCATAGATTCATAGATTCATAGATTCATAGATTAAGGGTCGGAAGGGACCTAGTAGATCTTCTAGCCCGACCCCCCGCCAGGGCGGGAGAACAACAAAAACCCCAAAAAGAGAAATGGGACTCAAACGAGTCCAGCTAGGTGGGCATCCAGCCTCTTCTTAAAGACCCCCAGGGTAGGGGCCAGCACCACTTCCCTTGGAAGTTGGTTCCAGCTCCTAGCCGCCCTAACGGTGAAGTAGTTTTTGCGGATGTTCAATCTATACCTCCTCTCCAACAGCTTGTGCCCATTTCTCCTTGTTATGCCAGCGGGCGCTAGGGGAAACAGCGTCTCCCCCAAACCCCTCTGGTCCCCCCTAGTGAGTCTGGGCCTCTAAATTCCATTTGAAGCACCCGTCACAGACCATGGGGTTTACTGTAATATTTCTATTCTAAATATGTTCATGTTGTAATAATGCTGAGTGCCTCAGTTTCCCCCTAGATATCTTATATAGGGTGGAAAGAATGGGCTATAAAGATAATAAAGCCAGAGTTTTTGGTCTGTCAGACAGAAGAGAAAAGATCCATTTACAGTGACTTGTCTAGTTTTCTTGACATTTCAACAAAGATGAGTATTCCAGGTAGCACCCAGAGGAAACCAGGGGAAAAAAAGAGAAATAAACATGACAATGGATGCATCAGGGTTGGACAAGTAGGATGTTGTCTGAAGGAGTCTGTTTGGAGCCAAGACCAACATAGCAGTGTTGGAGCCCAGGAGTTGAAAAGGGAACACTGGAGCAATCCATGGCTGAAACTGTAGGGCATCAGACATCTTCACTGGAACCAAATATTGCCTAGTCCATCGCCTAATGGTGGCACTACCCTCCAAGCTGGAATACTAAAAATCTTATGGAACATTATGGGGCAGTTAGAACCAACGTAGCTTGCTTGTAAAAGAGCAAGAAAAAATGATTCCTGATATTGCCTTAGAACTGTCCAGTTCTCTTATCTCATGAACCTGGAAGGAAGCCAACAATCTTGTTGTAGTGAATATAGAAATAAATATGTTGACTAGCCTGAAAGCTAGAATGTAGAAGGAATGATCTTGTCTCTCAAATGAGTTATAGTTTTCCCAGGCTATTTCACCCACATATGCTGTACCTCTCTACTAAATTCAGACATTTTCAAAGTACACTTATGGCTTTATAAAGTTATGATTGGCTGTGTGGGTGGCAGTCAAGTGGTTTGCAAGCTTCCTCTCATCATGGGTGCCTTTGGAGATTTGACTGGCTACTCTGTCCTGTCATAATCACAGAGGATTCATAAATTCATAATTCAAACATTATGTTATGATAAGCATTATGTTCATTGGTGTCCAGTGAAAAGATACCAGCTTTTAGGTTAAAATGGCTGATTACATTACCCAGCTCAGTAAGATGGCACAGGTATTTGACCTGGTAAAGTTTATTGTCCATTTTTCTGCCATGACTGAGACCACATGGTCTGGAGTCAGTGGGTGCATCCAGATGAACACACATGTGCAGTATGCAGCATCTGTGGTGCCGCAAACCACATGCAACACACACACAGGCATTCACCGCACTGCTAATTTGCAGCACAGTGGGGTTTTTTGACACTGGGTGATCCCAATGTCAAAAAAACCATGCCTGAAAAAAATGGGGCAGCACATGTGGCAGCAGAATGCACCACCTGAAATGAGAGCCGGGCTGCCCAGAGCCACATTCTGGCTGCCAGCCAGGCTTTGCACCTTGGATTGCTGCTGCTGGAGCCCCAGGAAACCCCCAGAACTGCAGGTAAGGCTGCTGGGGATAGCCCAGGTGCTGGCCCTAGCCTCCCTTATCCCACCTGGGGCAACCTGCCATGCACCAGAGCGTGCGTGTACAAGTGTTCCCTGGGAACAAGTAGCAGCAGCACAATTATGTGCCACTGCTATTTGTCCCAGGGGAAATACATGTGCACTCTCTTCTGGATGCGTCCAGTGTAGGAAGATGTAAACTGCAAGGATTATCTGCTCTATTTGAGAAAGGTTTTATACCCTCTTTGCATGCATAGTTGATCGAAAAATCAACTGATTTCTTCCCTGCTGATTTCTTAGGGCAATTTTTCCTCCCAACTCCAGGTCCTCCACCAACAAAATAAGTCTCATATACTGAGCACACTAAAGACTAGCAATTGGTCTGGGTAGTCAACTAAGGGGGCGCAGTGGCAGACTGGATATAATACCTTGCTTATGGCTTTGGAGGTATGAATTTTGCTCTTGATCCGTGTCAGACGTTAATCCTGATATAAATGGGCATCTGGTCATTTAGGCTGGGGAATCAAAGACTACTGGATGTGATACTAATTGCAGTAGTCTACTGTGTGTTTCTAGCTAAGAAACTGATGTTCCTTAATGACACAAACCTAAAGGGCTGTTAGGCTTGGTTAGACTTTCTTGGTGGTTAAGACGAACCTTGAATATGTGCTCAAGCTCTGTTCTGGGAGAGCTCAGGGCCAATATTGAGCCATCTACTCTGCCTAGTTGTCAATCTCTGATGTTTTTAAATGGAGCAAATCTTAGAGAGCTGATTTTATTAACAGTAAATGCAGGATCAGAAAGGAGGCCACAAAGACATGCCCTAAGAGATCATTCTCTAGGTAGTCCTTAATTTGTGGACTACTCTGCTCACACCTTGAGGGATCATCTGGCTACCTTAATTTAAAAAGTATTTATATTTTGTGTGTTACAATATGAAACAAACTTTAATATTTAATATAGTGTCTTCATACTGCAGTTTTAGGTCCAAATCCCATTCCCCATGAAATCTGTAGAGTTGTATGAATTTCCATAGCATTGGATCAGGTTTGTAAATATTAGTCAAAGATGAAATAAGCAAAGGATAATATCATTATGTTTATCTACCTGCTGTATTATCATATTTACTGAGACAGAAGATGGACTACTTTATTATAATTCTATGATCATTGATGTCCTACCAAGATTCGTTAGATTTATTTGCTGAAAATGTTTATGTGGAAGGGCTCTGGGCCACAGCTGAGAGACGTAGAGGGACCCATTTAATGTTTTATCTCTAGGAAATGTGCAAAACTAAGATCAAGAAGAAATCATTTGTAACACAAAGCAATAATCTTATAGTTGTCTTAACAGTGTATTACCGTGATATTGCATCCCATTTCCTTGTGTTTATTATATGAAACAGCAAAAGTTTGTAAAATAACAGCATCTGTCCTTTAACTTCTAATCTTGTAAATGTATCAGACGATGAATTTCATTTCTCAACCAGAAATGTTTGAGTTAAAAACTGAAATGCTAGATTTTTAAGTGGTAATCAGCAATAATGTATTGCTTGTACCTTAATGTCACTATTGGTGATTTAGTGATTAATTATCTGACTGCCATGTAGAACTTAAAATAATCTAAATGCATGGGGTAAATTAGTTGATGGGGAAAAAAAGTCTGTCATGCAAATGCAGTTCTTACAGAACCTTGCTGTCACACTCATCAATGACAGCCTAAGTGGGTCACCAGAGTGGATGGCCCCTGTTAATTTATTTTCTCAGACATGCAATACATATTCATGATATCCTGCTGTTTGTCTGTCACCTCAAAGTAACTCTCCATATCTTCAGAATTATAATTAATGAAAATATGCACAGTTAGGCTTAGGGGCTTAGAAGAAGAGATATTGGTATTATGTGGTGCGGTTTTGCAAGGTATTGGTATTAACAATTATTTGCTCAGATGGTAAAGGAAAATGTTACTGTGACTAGTAGACTGCATGTTCACTATGTTTAAACAGCTCTAGAATAGCTCAGAAAGGGAAAAATGTTATACGGAAACACAACAAACAGAAAAGCGCATAAAAAATGTGTTCCATTTAAGGCTAAAATCTTTTGATCATTTCAATCTACAACAACATGCTACACAAAAACTACATCCATTTAAGCATAGAATATGTCTACCATCCAAAATTGTTGTTTGCCTGGGTTGAGTAATGTTTGTTGAGTAGTTAAATTATATCCTTAATAACTCATGCTGTTATTCATGACGTGACATTATCATCATGTCATCATCATCATTATTATCATCATCACAATAACATGCAGGATATGACTAATACTTTCTGTACATAGATATATAGTAGAATGTACTTATAGTTGTGCTTGGACTGGAAAAAATGGTGTACAGAGAAACACATGCATACAGAAAAATGCATACAACATAGGTAAGTGATGATACTCTATATAATAAATGACATATCCATATGAACAACTGAAAACTATGCTATAAATAACATACATCACTGGTTCTTTATCACGGGGCCTAGATCATCTGAGTTTTTTTCCTGGTTGCTAATTCATCTCCTCCAGGACCTGAGAAACTTCAGACAGCTGCCATTTTAAAGTCAACCTGCCAGAAGAACGATTGCTCCATGTGGAATTCGCCCCCAACTCACTTGTCCAAGAACTAAGATATTCAGTCATGGAGAGAAGGTGGTGTGACTATCTTGCTACATTGCAGGCTAAAATGCTGAAGCTTACTGTCACTGGAAATTAATATCTTAGCTCTCCAATGGGACTCCCAGTTGCTGGGATAGTTCTGATATATCTTGGGGTAAAATCTCACCCCTTTTACCTCAGTGGTAAAATTAAATTAATCTCAAATGGAGTCAGAATTTTACCACATTGTATTTGGTCTATAACAGTTGTTTTTAGTTATTTTTAGAGATTATTTTGGCTCCCTTGAAACTCTTGGTAATCTAACATATGGTAGCTGGGTCACCTGGCTTTACAACAGAAGGAGTTCAATTCCTTGTTGTGATAACTTTTTAAATACTCCCAAGCTTCTGAAAAATACCTTTTTCTCTAACATTAGCAGCATATGCAAAATACATGATGGTGAGAGATAAAGACTTTATTGATGACCTGCATAACATACTTCTGGCTTTGATCCTCATAAATAATGTATCTATTCCCAACTCATGCCACTAAAACATTTATGCCACAACACATCATTGTGTATGTTATATAAATATTTATTATTATGAATTATTAAAACAAGCACATGAATATTTATTAGCATTGTTGAATGAGTATGTACGTGTATGCATATTATGGGTGTGTATAAATAGATATATTTTTAAAATTAATATATACATATATCTATTTACATGTATCTCTCTCTTATAGATATGTGTGTGTGTGTGTGTGTGTGTGTGTGTGTGTGTGTATTTGTGGGCATGTGTAGCTGTATACATGTAAGTGCCACTGCAGTTCCACAAGGCTAGTCGCAGACTGTTATTAGAAATTTACATTCTTTATAAATAGAAAATGTTGGGCTAAATTATTATGTGCATTTTACTCATATTTTATTGCACCTGATTAATTCTGAAAGGATCATGGCTTAGCAGCAACTATCATAACAAACCAGGGCAAAGGCCTCTGTCACCCCATGTCTTCAGTCTCTGGTAACATAACATCTTTCATTAGCCAAGATTTACAGGACAGCACAATCCTTTTAGACACTGTTTTCACACACTGGAAGCCCACAAAAAAAACCAAAAATGAAAATCAAAAACAAAAAAACAAACAGACCCTACATAGCTTTTTGTGCTTTCCAAAAGGTTTTTAACGGCATTGTGTTAAATTATGATGATGATGGTGTCTCTCTCTAAGAAGTGCCTGTTGAATCCTGGAGCCTCTCTGTGGTATACCCAGCTAATCATATCTGATTTCATAGACTGCTGCCACATTTTTCATATTCTGCCAGGAAATTATTTGAGAGCACAGACTGGGAAAACAACAGACAAATACTCTGATCATCTCTTGGGGAACACAGATAGAAGGGAGGGTCTGGAGAAAGAAGTTTGGACTTGTTTTCTAGTTTGGGAGGTCTTTGTATACATTGCATATGCTGACGTAAACATTGCAAAGCAGTGTGCCCATTTGATATATTAATGGAAATGTATCACGTTTCATAAAGAGCTTCTTATTTTCTTTATTTGTTATATACAATGCAAAGGATTAACTCCACTGGCAACATTTGTGTCAGGGCCATACTGATTAATTTAATATTCTGATTGGATGAGCAGAAGAGTTTTAATGGCTGTTAACTTTTTGGCAAGCGGTGCTGAGAAGGTGATAATGAGATTAACATTCGGAGGACCTGATTTGTTTTTGCGCTGTATTTAATTACTACTTTGACACCAAATGGTATTCACTATGGAATGTGCAGATAAGCCACTCTTTTATCCATATTTGCTAAACTATCAAATGAGTTTTAAATAAATCTATTAAACTTCTTATTTTAAACTTATTTTTGTGAGAGATGTGATAAACACATCATTTCATACTCAGTCTACACAGCTCTAAAAGATCACTTTTAGAAGCCTGCAAGGAATGGAAAAAGGGATTGATCAGCAATGCAGACTATGTATGAGAGGTCAGGAAATATAAGAATAAAGTAAGAATTGCCAAACTTCAAACTGAGTTAGACCTTGCAGAGGAAATTAAAACAAACAAGAAAATGTTTTTTAAGTATATAAATTAAAAAAGAAGAAAAATGAAGCAATAAGATGTGGTAATAACTAAATATTATCTAGTCATTGTCGCAAAACTGAATGAATATTTTGCCTAACACTCTACATGGGTATTTAATGAGAATAAAAGTATGAAAATAAAAATTGCCACAGCCAAGAGGGAAGCAAAATTCAAGTAGCTTAATGTGCTCAGGTCCAGAGGACTAGTTATTTGCTTTTGCAGAATACTCAAAAATCTGGAACATGAAATTTCAGATCTCCTAAAAAGAATTTTTAATAATTGGGAGTGACATAATATGGTTGAAAAAAGAGCAATAATGCTTGTATTTAAGTAAGGGGAGAAAAGTGATCTGGGCAACTATAGCTGCTAGTCCGACATCAATAATGTGCTATGCTTAGAACAAATTTTGAAGGGAAGGATAATTAAAGTCAGAAGGGTAAAAGGAACACAGGAGAAATCAACATAGGTTTCCCAAAGGTGGATCATGCCAGACAAAACTGACATCTTTCTATGATAAGATAACTAATTTTCTAGACAAGGGAAATGCGGTCGATGTAATCCATCTGGACTTCAACAAAGCATGTGCTATGCTGCCACATGGGACATTATTAAGTAAACTAGAGAATATGGGGATTGGTACAATAATTTTAAGGTGGGTAAGACAGCTCAGAGGTTATGAGGGAAGTTCTTCAAGAATTGGTTTTGGAAATATCTCATTTGCTTTTTCATTGATGACTTTGGCTCAAAAAGGCAGGGTTGTAGTAAAAACATTTATGGATTACACAAAGTTAAAAAGTTGACCAAAAGACATGTTTACTTTTATGCAGCATAGAATGTGAGGTATAGGAGTACATTAGAAGTGGCTACCTTTTAGGATTTTTTGTTTCTTAGGAACTTGCCCATTTAATTGCAGTTTTTACATATTTTTAACAAATCAAGTGTTTAACTAACCCAAATTCCAGCAGTTTAAAAAAAAAGGAAAAAAAGGAAAAAAATGGATGACAGATTCAAGTTGTTACAATCACAGTAGAAATAGCAGGCAGTATTGGGGTAAATTGTCACTAGTTACCAAATGACTTCTGCAGAACCATTTAAATCAGGGCCTGATTGGTAGCTATACAAAAGCTTGTTTTTACTGCTCTGGCATTGCAAAGGAGCCTGAAACCCATGTAAGTGTGTCACAAAGAGAAACTGAAGGTGAGGCTATGAGAGCTAAGGAGTGGGGTACAAGCCACAGGATACCCCGGCCGTGTATTGGGCCAAACCTAGACCCTTAAGGTCGAGAGGAAGTTGTTAGCAACTCGGCCAGAGGGGGTTGACAAAGGGGACAGTTGGGTTCCCCAGAGGATATCAGCAGTTCTTTTGTCATAGTTTCATAGTTTCTAGGGTTGGAAGGGACCTG
>NW_017729028.1:2756411-2757038 GCF_001723915.1 Gavialis gangeticus | reverse complement strand
GCCCCATCCACTCACTGGAAGGATGGAAGAGAAGACCACGAACAACTTTTTTGTTGTTGTACTTTGCATTTCCCACTTTCAGAGGGGTTGAGGGTTAGATCTTGGGGAGCCAGTTTGGTACATAGGCCACAGGGTGGTTGTTGCCCTTTAGGAAGAGGCGGTGGCCTTGTGGCCCAGGTAGGATACTGTTTACTGTTTCCATTTGAGGCTGGTGGCTCACCCCTCCCCACGAGAGTAACTTGGGAGCAGGAGCCAGGAGGCTGGCCAAGAGGACAACAGTGACCTGCCAAGGCTGGGTGTAAGGGCAAGGTAGAGGGGAGGTGGAGCCTCACAGATGTCCACCGTTGAGAGATCCTGGGTGGCTCGACCCTGCACTGAAGTAAGATCCAAAGTTGTGGTAGGTGGGACTAGGGAAGACCATACTGGAGGTGAACACCTACTCGGTGGACTACCAGAGATGGTAAGACCGATGTCATCAAACAGAGCCGCTCGTGACCAGATGTTCGAGGCCAGACAGGCACAGAGTGTATGTGAGAGTCTGGGGAGCACTGACCTAGGGTGCGTCCTCACCCAGAAGCGCAAACCGCGACACATCATGACATCCATGCTGCGACAGGAGCTCCCTGC
>NW_017729028.1:2748207-2751411 GCF_001723915.1 Gavialis gangeticus | reverse complement strand
CAGATGTCCACCGTTGAGAGATCCTGGGTGGCTCGACCCTGCACTGAAGTAAGATCCAAAGTTGTGGTAGGTGGGACTAGGGAAGACCATACTGGAGGTGAACACCTACTCGGTGGACTACCAGAGATGGTAAGACCGATGTCATCAAACAGAGCCGCTCGTGACCAGATGTTCGAGGCCAGACAGGCACAGAGTGTATGTGAGAGTCTGGGGAGCACTGACCTAGGGTGCGTCCTCACCCAGAAGCGCAAACCGCGACACATCATGACATCCATGCTGCGACAGGAGCTCCCCATCCACACCTGCTCAGCTTTACCCCTTCACCAGGTGAAGCAGATTGGTGCCAATCTGCAGCGGGGGCTATATCTGGAGGCTGGGGGTGGAACCCGGGGGAGGCAGAGAAGGATGACAGAACAGGAGGGCAAGGCTGGAGAGCGGAACCTGTGGGGTGAAGATGGGGAAGACTGGGTAAGCCCATGGTCGGACCCTGAAAACACGGTGGCACCCTTGCCGCGGGAGTGAAAAGAAGGGTGGAAGAGGCAAGGTGGCAGAAGGCTGACAGGAAAAACCCTTAGAAGTCACCACTGTCCGCCGTGCGGTTTTGGGGTTTTTTTCTTCTCTCTCTCTTGTTCTCCTTGCTGCCTCCCCTGCCGGCTAGGAGAGGAGGGGAACGGATGCATGGAGGATCCCTACAGCAGGACCAGGAGCGGACAGAGAACCCAAGCTATGAGGACTGTGCCCTGCCCAGCTGACTGACCCAGTGGGGATTCCCCTCCTCATTAAGCAGCGTGTGCCATCAGTCGCTGAACACCCTTGGAAGAGGGGTGACCAGCCCCAAGGGCAGGAAGCCGAGCCTGATGATGTCCAGAAGATAAGTAGGACAAAGGCCATAAGAATTTAGTAAACTTGAAAGAAATAAAGTGAAAAAAGTAAAGAGACCGGTTTATGTGGGTTCTTCCTGCACATCCATCTTTTTGGGACTCTGGGCATTGGGGCAGCCTGGACGATCAATCTGGGTGTGGGACTGGTAGTCACCACCTCCCTTTTCATAAAATTTCTTCTTATCATCAAAGTTGTGGCAAGTGGGAAAAGAAAGGGCACCAGGCCCTACCCAGATCAACCATAAGGGACACAGCCACCCCGAGGGGCCAGTGAATGTCAACCAGACGTAGGGGTAAATGTCCATACCTGGTGACTACCGGACAGTGTTTTCACAAAAGGTATAAGCTCATTTGCACTGCTTGGGAATTGAATAGATGCTTAGTATGAAAAGGAATCAAGTCTTTAGCTTCACCTGCTGCTCTCTTACCATCACTACTAATTGACTCTCTTGCAAATATAGCTAATTTAGTTAAAAGAAACTGCAGTCTAGAAACAACAGGTCAGGTTTGAAAGGCAGGAACCCTGAACTCATCTTTATTTCCCACTCCTGACTCATCATATAATATTTATGACATAATTTAAGCTCAATGTGCCTTACTTTTACCTCTATAACATGCTTATAGTGTTCTCCTACCTGAACAAAGGTGTGACAATCCATTAATTGATATTGGTGAAAACTATGTGAGATCTGAGACCTCTTATGAGTGACTGCACTGCTTAAGGTAGCCTTGGCTGTCAACACCCCTAGACTTTGAGCTGCAGAACATGACAGCTTGGAAGCCAAGGCTGCCAATGGCTGTATGACTGGTGTTCAGTGAATTTGTTCCCTTGGTGATATCATTTGTGTCATTTGTGTGAATTGTAGGATCTGGTAACAAAGGCCAAAGAAACAAACATTTGCAGGGCCATGTTTTCAAGTGCTGTAGGGAAGGATTCTTATTATACAGCCACAATAACCAAAAGGATTGCCTTGTAGTGTTATGTGAAGCCAGGGGTTTTGGTGGTATCTTTTATTGGCCAAACTGTACAGTTGTGAGAGATATTACACAAGTTTTCAAGCTTCAGGTCTGGGCTGAAGAAGTGATATGCATACAACATGACTGCTTAAATATGCATCCCCTCCCCAACTACTGATGATGTATTGAGAAAGCTAAAGCAAATGGGAGTCAGTCCAACTGGTCCCCAACTCTGTTTTTTTTTTCATTGAACCATAAACAGCCACTGTAAAAAAAGTAACAAGAATGTTAGTCTCCTAACCAAGTTCTTTGATACTCAGAAGTTTTCATTAGTTTGAAGAAACTTTGATTAAGAACATCAGGACAAATTTCTGCACCTGAGAACAAAGATATAGGATCTTGAAAGTACTTAAGAGTAGATAAAACCTTAAATTTGAAGGACTCGTCTATATTCCCTCCACCTCCAGCCACTTAATATTCTAAACTTGGTTAGAGCTCAGTCCTATCCCAGCTGAAAACAGTGTGTTGGTCTCCCTGGGGTGTTTCTGAAACCTCCAAACTTTGAGGTTAAAAGATCTAAATCAATCTTACCACATATCAAAAGCATTTTTCAGTGGGTGCATCTACACATGTGCTTTACTATGGAGTTGACTAATTAGCTTCACAGTAAATCATCATCATCTGCACATGCGCCTGTATTATGGCTCATTAAATTAATTAACTCCACTGTAGGGAAGTACTGTCTGGGATAAAGACTATCTTACATCAGAATAGTTACTTACACTCAAACACATGTGTAGATAGTGGCTAGGGCATGAGGGTGCTACAGTGTGGGGTCTGCCCGTAGCCAAACTGCAAACTGTGTTGGAGTTTATTGCTATGTGCTAAATGCACATGTAGGTACACCCACTACAGTGTAGGTATGCACAAGTTGGGTGCGTCCACACAAGCGTACACGTACATCTTGCCCTGGCTTAAACCCCTTTGAGGTGGGGGAAGAAGCATGTGCGGGAATGAAAAAATGTTCCCTGCGCTGAGAAAATTAGACCCCTGGATATCCAGGGGTCTAAAAAAAATCAAATCTTAAAAAAATGACTGTGCCCTGAGGCAACTGGAGGCTGGGTCCTCCATGGAGATGCTTTGGCTGCCAGAACGTCTCTATGGTAGATCCTCACCCTGGTGTTCAAACATGCAGCTGGTCAGGCTATGTGTTTCAGCACTAGGGCTCCAGTGCTGGTGAGTAAGGGGTCAGGACGGCTGGTGGAGGGGGGAGGGGACCATGGGGGGGACCCCCATAGCTCCGCCCACTCCCTCAGCTCCTCGACCCCTACTGCAGCCAGCCCCTCCCCCCGCCAGCCCCCCCTCC
>NW_017729028.1:2747149-2747641 GCF_001723915.1 Gavialis gangeticus | reverse complement strand
GGGCAGCAATCGGGGGGGCTGGGGTGGGGCATGTGGGTCTTGCAGGGGGGGTGGTAGCCCCTGCGGGGACTGTACCCCTTGTGTGGGGGATGGACCCCCTGTTGGGGGGCCAAATCCCCTACTGGGGGGACAAAACCTCTGTTGGGGAGCTGAACCCCCTGTTGGGGGGCCATAGCCCTTGTGTGGGGGCTGAACCCCTTGTGTGGGGGCCGTCACCCTGGGGAAGGGCAGCAAAATATGTATTCATGAATTTATGAAACCTGTATTTAGAGTTTGCTTTATTATTATAAGAGACTTGTTTTAACAGTGTAGATATATCAATAAAACATTGTCCAACTGAAAAGGACTCTGTCTCACTGTCTCTCTCTCTTTATAGTGGTTTTTTGTTTTACTTATGGAGGAACATGGATTTGGAGGTATTTTACAGAGTGACTTCAGGATTTTTTTACCAGGGATTTTTCAGTTTTCCAGTAGGGAACACCAGGATTCCTA
>NW_017729028.1:2712024-2741952 GCF_001723915.1 Gavialis gangeticus | reverse complement strand
AGTGGCAGGACCCTGCTTGCTCAGAGCTGGCACCTTGGACCCATCTGGCTGTGGCTGACCTCCTGGCCAGATGGGGCCAGGAGGACATGCTTTGACAGTTAAAAGCAGGCGACTACATCTTCCGGGTGATACCTACCCAGATGGCTGGGCAGGGGGCACAAATGGTGGTAATGCTGCACAAAGGCCAACCCTGCAACCGCAGTCTACTAGCAGCTGGCTCAGAGGGGTAGATGCCTCTACTGGCTCTGCAGTCCCCATCCAAGTCTGGCAGGTGCATAGCAGGTCACAGCCTGGCAGCAGCCCCCACTGCCAGACTGCTGCAGTGGGTTGAGGGTGCAGGGAACTCTCAGGGGTGCATCAGCAGTCCAGCTGGCACAAGGGATAGTGTTCCCAGGTACCAATTGGCTGGACCCCAGAAGCTCCTGAGAGCTAGTAGCCCTGAACTACTTGCCAGGGCAGCTATTTATACTGCTGAGGCCAGGACAGGGCAGCTTTTTATACTGCTGGGGATAGCACAGGTGCTGGCCCTGGGCTCTAGCTCCCCCTGGCTAAAGATCCCGGAGGAGCCAGGCAGGGTTATTTTGCAACAAGTGGCACAATTTGCTCCACAATAAAGTGCATGTCCGAGCACGTGCACTGAAGCAAAAAGCCCCAGCTCAAATTTGCACTGCTTCTATTTGAGCTGCTGCAAGTGCACATGCTTGCATGTATGGACACGCCCCTTGAATTTTAACCCCCCTCACCTAAGCCACTAAGTTTACCACATCAGGAAAAGATGAATGTCAGCAAGAAGGTGTGAAGGTGATCTAGGCAGAAAACATCCATTTTTGACACCCTTAGTAAAAGGAAAAAGTATTAAAAGTTTGGAATTTTTCATCAGAATTAGGATATTGCGGACTAAGGTAAAACTCCATTAACATCAGTAGGGCAGTCAAGAACTCTATAACCTCTCTTAAATGAAAGAAATCTAAACTTAATGAAAGAAATATAAAACATAGTAATCAAGCTACAAAATACCAGAAAGAGCAGAAAAACACTACTGCTTGCTTCCTGGAAGGTCCAGCAGCCAATAAAACACAAAAGATGCACAAGTGTACATTTGATTTGTTGCTTTTGGGTGAGGTGAGGAGTCCTACCTACCATTTGATATGCCTAGCAGTGCTCTCTAGTCATACTTGAACATTACATATTTGCCTGCATATCCAAAACCATTTTTTCTTTTTTTTCTTTCTATGTTGTTTATTACACTACAGTTTAAGATGAAATCCAAGGCATCCTGATTATTAAACTGTAGAGACTTTAAATTCACTATCATACAATCAGAGCTAATTGTCTGGGACAATTTACATCCATCAGTACAGTGTTTTATGACTTTCAGACGCAGTGTAAAATGAATAAATAACATAGCTCAAGTCATTATTCTCTTTTATTACCGAGTAATCTGAAAATAATTTGAATGCCAGAGGGCTATCAAACAGTGGACATCTGTCAAGCTCTAGGTTTAGCTGATAGTTTGCAATCTGTGCAATTCAACAGTAGTCTCTTCTCTTCCCATTCCTAAAAAAAATAAGTTGGAAGATATTATAGTTTCTAACCCTTTTAAAATAGTTATTTACAATAGGTACAATCATAGTTTTTGTTTTGTTTTGTTTTGTTTTTGGTAAGGATTGAAACTGACTTTTTTATGCTGGCAGAGGAAAAGGCGAATCATTCCAAATGAGCATAGATTTCATTACATCATGTCAGCATTATTATCCTGGAATCATCAGTAGAAAACTGAGAATGAAAGGGCTTTTGAGTCAGATCCTGTGAGTTCTTTCTACTGTAGTCACATAGTAGTTATATGTACTCTATAAGGAGCTGCATAATTGACAGATCACAGGGCAAAGAGGATATGACAAGGAGAAGAGAAAAGTAGAAAGAGAGGAGAGATATGAAGAGAAGCTCTGGGAAACAGACCTTTGAAAGAATTGTTGGGGGAGAGAGACTTAGCTAGGGAGCAAATCCTGAGGAATCACTGAGGGGAAAACAAGCTTGGGGGGAAGTAACCTGAAAATGAACAAGAAAATAAAAATGTGGAGAAATAAGTGAGAATGTATAGGGACGGAGAACAGAGTATGCCCTATGAAAAATGGGGATATAGCCAAAAGGTAACTGTGGCTGGTGAAGGAAAAAATAGGCAGAAAAAATGAGGTAAGGGGAGGGAGTGGGTGTGAGAAGGGAACAGAGGGAAAGAGAAACTACCAATTTTTTGCGAAGGCAAAAAGCCGCAAAGGGTTCAGGATGGGTGTGTCTACACATGACGCTATGTTGCCACAGCAATGCACTACGGTGACATAGCATCCACAGCCATCTACACATGACCAGCAGCTATTTCGCTGTAGCAACACACTCCCCTAGTATAGCACAGTAACTGCGATGGTGAAGTAGCTGTTAAGAGCCATGCACTGTGCGTATGGCACAGGACGGGATGTTACTGCACCGTGATTTAATACTTACAAAACGATGTACTAAATCATGGTGCAGTAACAACATCGCCATAATGACGTGTAGATTTACCTGATGGGAAAAAAATGTTGCAAATCAGAACTGCCATTCTGTTTCCTTTAGGATTGAAAAGGGCCTAGTTCTTATAGTGAAGGCAATCTGTAAAGTGATATTGGTGCAATGCTATGACCTCCCATGAAAAGCCTGGTCTGGATTGGGAGTTCCAAGACATAAATGTACTTGTATCTACTTCCCCTTCCCAGGATGACTCTGGGAGCTTTTATTTTATCCAGAGAAGTATAAGAGAAGGCAAAGCAAGTTCCTCTGAACTATACACTGGTTTGGGGGATATTATTAATCAGGCAACGTTACCAAGAGCAACTACAAGCATCAGAGAATAAACAGGCATACTCACTACTGGGTGGTGAGGACTCAAGTCCTGCAGAAACCATTCTCATGGTTTGAGACAAGTTCCAGAATTCCACACCCATACCTTTTTATGCGAGAGTTTTATATGGTTCAAGTTCAAATTTCTATATTCCTTCTCATTTCTCTAAGATAACCATTTCTTAGCCAATTGAATAGGGAGCAAGGAAAATGAATCACAAACTATTGCCATTGCTCTTTCCTGGGGTAGCCTTATTAGCACTGAGTGTGATCACTGGCTTATGCATCTCAAGTCACTTGAAACTGTCCCTAACAATCTTCTTCATTCAAATGATAATCATAATGACTCAAACTGAACTTCTTCTAGGATCAGAGTATCTACGAGGAGGAATGCAATGACAAACGCAGCACAGCAAAAAGGGATGAGGGGTGTTCAAGATTCCCAGTACCCACAAGCAATAGAAATTATCATTCTATATCTAATAAGGTCTTTCTAGTCCAGCAAGGGCTAGTGCTGGGGTGTCCACAGCAGTGTACAAACCACTCAGAGGAAATAGTTATTGGTAAGTTGCATTCAGGTGAAGCTTTCTTCCAAAGCCCTAAAGTGATACGTTGGCTCGTGTCTCAAATAATTAGGATACACTCTCCTTCCAAAACTCCTATTGTTTAATGGTAGAAATCTGGAAATGCTTGTTATATGAAAATATGTGATCCTTTTAAATCAAAGGATCCTGACCTCAGTATGTGGTAACGAGTTCCAGAAGCCAAAGGTGCACGCCATGAAAAAATATTTTTAGGTCAGTTTTGAATATGACTCAGTTCAATCTCAGAGAATGTCTGTTGATCCTATTGTTAGGAGTCCTGACTAACATAGCTTCCAGATATATTTTGTTAAAACTGTGACCTAATTCATATACTTTTCTCATATTCCTTTTTAGTCATCTGCTGTCTCTAATAAACCATCCTGATTATTTCCATAAGTCTTTGTGTGTTTTATTTATTTATTTATTTTGCCTATGGCTATCATTCACAGCCCCTTTCCCTAAATTCCCTCTGGTTGGGATATGGAGTGGGTCAAAACTGAACACGTTACTCAGTAAGGATATAACACTGATTACTGTTATGGCATTATAATATTTGCAGATGTTACAATTCTCACTCTAAAAACAGTTGTTCATTTAATTATAAGTAAAGTCTAAATGCCCAGTTTATGTGTATATGTAACTCTCATTAGAAGTTCTGTTGTCTTCAGTGGTAGTACTCAGATTATGTATCAAGATTATGCAGAAAGTAAATATTTGCAGGACTGGCCTGTTAATGACAATTATCTAATTAGATTATGTTTAATTTTGCAGTTTTTAAATGGCAAATGCAGCTTTTCATATGTCCAGCTAGCAAAATGCCACCATTCAAAAAACCGTGAGTTTGGCAAAATGTATTTAGATAGAGAGAAAAAGTGGAGGAAAATATATTTTCCTCAATGGTATTTAGGACTAAGCAAACTCATTCAGATTTAAGCATTATTAACTTATTAAGCATTTCTGTACTTAACTCTTAAAATTAATGAATTCTGATTTGTGTCTGTTTTCACTACATCTTGAAATTGCTGGTTTCTTCTGGAACTGGAAGTTATTTTGAAGTATTCCTGACCAGCATGAAACTAAGGTGGTGTCTTATACTCCACTTAAAACTTACTAAGGGTATTGTTACACACTGGGTGGATCTACAGGAGATGCTTAACTTCACATTAGCATAGTTTACTACTTCATAGTAAACCTACCTAATACCAAGTAAATTTGGTACCTGCAAATGCAAGTAGCAAATTTACTTGGTATTAGTACAGGCGCAAAATCTGCTCCCAATCAGCCATTCACCAGGAGAGGAGATAGTTTCCCACCCCTGGGAGCTGCCTGGTACCAGGGCAGGCTCTGCCACAGGAGCCCAGGTGGGTAGTATGTCTCCCTGCCCCAGTAGTAGGTAGCTCTGAGCCCCCTGATCTGAGATCGTGATGGGGGAGCAGGGGCTGGGAGATCCTTATCTTCCAGTGCTGGCTCCACAACTGCGAAGCCAGTGCTGGCAGATAAGGATCTCTCAGCACTGGCCCCATGGTAGCAGAGCTGATGCTGAGCATTAAGGGTCTCCCAGCACTGGCCCCGTGGTTGTAGAGCTGGTGCTCAGAGCTCCCTTGCTTGTCAGGGCAGGGGACCCTGTTCCAAGCCCAGCTCCATGAGTGTGGGGCTGCAGGGAGAGGAGAGACAGGCTGTGGGGCTGTGGCTCATGACTCCAGTTTAATACACACCTGATGTGTCCATTGGGAACACCCTTTGGTTTATTCTTTGCCTCTGGTTGTCTCCGCTTAATGAAGGTAAGTAGGCAATAACTGGGTGCTTTCACTGCTGTCTACTTGCACTAGGTTGCACCCCCTGGGAGTGGGCAGGGAGTGGGGTTGGTGCCAGTACTGCCCCCCGCCCCACCAGGCAGTGGAGTTTTGGGGGTAGAATGTTTGTTCACATAGAGCAGGAGGCATAAGGAGGGGATGGCACAGCCTGGGGTGCTAGAGAACTGAAAATTAGTCATTTTATCACTATGGAGTAGTTGCATATTACTGTAACACAAGCTGGGTAACAGAGCTCAGAAATAAACTTCACTCCAAGTGACATGATTTTACGATGCCTTCAGAGTGCTTAGCACCAGTTTTCACACTTTAATATGTGGATACTCCAATATTAAGAGCTCCTCATATATCCTGCAGGACACATGTATCAACATCCTATGTGCAGTTCAAACCTGATTAGTAGAGGTGTGCGAAATGGGCCATATTCAATTCAGATTCAGCCTAAATCAGGTAAGGTGATTCGATTCGTTGATTTGGATCACTGTCCTGATTTGATTCCACTGAATACAAATCTAAAGATTCAGTGCTGATTCAGAGAATCAGTGATTTGGCCATAGACACAGCTTTCAATGCTTTTTCTACATACCTCAAGGTACCAGGTACGGCTTGTGAACACTGCAATGGTGGGGTGGATGGAGCATCTTATAAGGACGGGTGCTTGGCGGCGAACACAGAAGTGGACCGGAAGTACTTCTGGTCCACTTATGGGTTTGCTGCCGAGCATGCTGCAGACCCCCCACACTCCCATGGGATGCTCCATCTGCCTCAGCATTTCAGCATTCACAAGCCACCTGATACCTTGAGGTATGTAGAAAAAACATTTAAAGCTGTGTCTATGCCAGAATCATTGAATCTCTTCAAATCGATTTGGAGGGTTCCGATTCCATCTGAAGAGATTAAAGGGTCTCCTGATTCAATTTGGATTCAGCCGCCAAATTGGGCTGAACCGCCATCAAATTGAATCAGCAACCGTAGCTTCACACAGTCCTACTGATTAGACATTTGCACATTCAAGCAGTTTAGCCTGTTGTAAGTACATGCCTGGGTTGCAAAGTTGTACCCTTTCAGGTGAGGGTTATCTCCTAATATGTACTAACATTAATAGGTCACTACATTCCAGTGATTTGCAACTGTTGCAAGTCAACCCGTGATACCTGCCCTATTCATTTCTCAACCATATGAGGAAATGCTGCAGTGAAGCACTGCGCTGCACTTGCTAAAAACTGAAACAGATGCAGTGAAGTTGCATTAGAATGGAAGTAGGTACATTATGAAATGGCAGTGAGTAAGACAACTTTTTGGTTCAGCCCTAGTGCTTCAGAAGCTCAGTAATAATAAAAACTTCTGATGTTCCTGAGGTATTATTCATTGTTTGTAAACTTTTTTGATCTCTGTAAATAGGAATGTAAAGTACTAATATTTTGAGGCACCTATCTGTAATGATATTACTACTGTGGTGGTAGGCAACACACAGTATACCTCTCTACATGCATTGTTTATTCAAAGAAGTATATCTTGTCAAAATTATATTGTGCTGGTTTCCTTAACAAGGAAGAAACACAAAACCAAATGCAGATCACAGTTACATCAGTTTCAATATAGGGAATTCACTGAAGTCAGTAGAATTGCTTCAGGTTTATGGCATTAAAACTGAGATCAGAATGTAACCTAGACATTAACTTTTATTTTTACCACAGATTGATACAACGTTAGTGATGTATGCGAAGTGTGGAAGTGCTATGACTAATAGCAGTCTATATATGAGAAATGATGTGTCCGTTACAGCAGAAAGCAAACGATCCTCTAAGACTGTACATCAGTTAGGCACATACAATAATTGTGGAGGAATAAAGATTTGTGAATTAATTATAAAATAATCAGGAAGTTTGCATAATATGTATAATAATGAGTTAGATCCCATGAGCCCCATGTACATAGATCCAAATTTTCAGATGGCATGAATTGATGTAGCTCCATACGCTTCACCGTAGCTCTTCACTTCACAGTAGCCAAGGATCTTCCATTACAGTGGAATCTGTACACATGCATGGGCCCCACGGGCTACTGACTAGGCACAGTAGATATAGCAGTTCTTTTGGCCTGCAATAGCTATGTAGGACCTCTGATCAACCCTACTGGTCAAAATATCTGAGTTGTTACTTTCTCCTTCTTACCATGGAAATGAACCTGAGCAGAGAGGCTTAGATTAAGTCAGTTGGCTGATCTGCAAACAGCTCTAGTCAACAAGAACAAGGGCATCTGTGGAGGGGGTGTAAGCCGTTCTCCTTCTTGGGGTACCTGTACACTAAATCTGATGGTGGCTTGTAACTGAATAAGGCTGTGATGTGCAGTAAGTTAAACTTTTTTTTCTGGCTGAGAAAAAGCTTTTAATAGAAGATTTTAAGATAAAAAGCAAAAATTAATATCACTTTATTCATATGTGCACTGATTTCCTAGATGGTATATTAGGTTTAAAAAAAAAACAACTAGGTAAAATAGTCAAAAGATCATAGGTGACTGGTAGGGGGTGCACGGTGGTGCACGTGCCCCCCTGATGGTTGACACTGATGCTGCCAGTAGGGCTGGTGTCCACCCTTGACAGGGCCACCGCCGTTGGCAGGTGCCCCCCCAGATTCAGGAGGCACCAGTCACTCATGCAAAAGATATTGCTGTATTATATTACAGGGCTGTGAAAAACAAAAGATATGGATATACTGTATCTAGAGGGCTGTGAAACAGGAGAGAGAGATTGCAAGAAATGGCTAATACATACCAAAATTAAAGAAGAAATAACAACTTGATTATCTGAAAAAGAATGAAAATCATTAGCACCTGAGATTAGCAGAAGTCAGATACATTATAATGAGCCACGAATAGGAGTCAATTGATTCCTTCAGTACTGCCTGAATAAAAATGCTGCTGCTCCTTCCAGACAGTTGGTTTTAAAGTTGAGATGGAGCAGGAATCAAAAGCATTGCAACAGCTTCACTACAGCCACTCTGGACCAGCACCTGCTAATAGCACTCCTCCTGCATAGATCATATTTGTCGTGCCCCTGCATAGTCTGAAACCACACTGGGATTCAGGTAGAATTTCCTTGGTGAGGGAGAGTGAGCCTACTGAGGAAAATTCAGGTGAGGATTTTCCCAACAATGGATAGGAGTTCAAAGCACAGTAATCGCTGCAATATGATCTATCTCCTTTCTTGAATGGGGTTAAGATTCTGGTATCTCTCTGTTCCCTGATAAAGTTCCCTGAAAACTGTTCAAGTTTCCAGATTTTCAGAATAACAGTGTGTAGTTGGTGAGAGAATTTTTTTCCATAATGCTTATACATTTTAGTTAGTATTCCATCAGGAGGACATGCTTTCTTGTTCTTCATCTGCTTAATGGCTTTCAAAGTTTTCTGGTAAGTTGGTGGCTCTGTAAAGTAGTCCTTATGAAGTGGAATGCTTCCATGGTATTGTTTTTGACATAAAAAATATCAGTTCAGGAGCCCTGTGTATTGATGGTAGAACTGTCTTTAAGGAATGTTGTTCCATCCTTGGACCTCAGATGGATGGCTCCTTGGAGGCTTGGCCCATAGACAGCTTTGGTTGTACTGAAGAAACTATTGATGTCATGGCTGCTGGCAAACTTGTGCTGGCCCTGGACAGGCTCCTCTGCAAGGGTCTCACCACTTGTCTCACCAGCAGAGATCCTGGTGTTCCCTGTTTAAAAATTGCAAATATTCTGATAAAAACCCAAAATTCTCTCATTCAAAAACCCAAAATAGTGTTCTTTCACTATTAAAATAAAGCACCACTATATAGAGAGAGATCAGTTGGGCAATGTTTTATAAATATATTTACAAGTGTAAAGCAATTGGGGGGGGGGGTGAGGGAGTTTGTGTGTGGGTGTAGGGTTTATGGGGGTGAGGTTTGTGGGTATGGGGCTTGTGCAGGGGTTTGTGGCTGGGTATGGGGGTGAAGGGCTTGTGGAGGTGGCTTGGGGATGTGGATGGTGTAGGTGGATTATAGGGGAACTGTGGGTGTGTGGGGGGGCTTTGTGGGAGAACTGCTCAGGAAAGGTGGGTCCCTGCCCTTCCACAGGGTGCAGCCTCCTGCACAGCACACTGACTGCCCCTCCTGCAGAGCCCACATGCCCCCCAACAGGGCCCACAGCTCCACCCCCCACAGAAGCAGCAGCCATGGGGCACTCAGGGCCCACTGCAGCCAGAGCCCCCCCTCATGGCATGGCATGGCATGGCATGACCCAGTGCCACCTATGCTGCTTGTTGCAGGTCTAGCCTGGCTCAGTGCGGTGTGGGGCCATCCACTTTCAGGCAGTCCCAGGCCACTCAGGATGTCACCTAGGACCCAGCCCTGCTCACAGGGACTCTGTGTTGTATCGGGCTGGGTCCTGCCTCCGTGGAACCAGCCTGGCATGACAGTGTGTGGGGCCCGTGGAGGCAGGTCCTGGCCCAGCGCAACACGTGGTCCCTGAAAGTGGGGCCAGACCCCGGGTGAGAGCCTGAGCGGCCCGGAGCTGCCCAAAGGTGCATGGCCCTGTGCAATGTGGCACAGGCAATGCCAGATGCCAGACAGCCGGGACCATGCCATGCTGCCCCATGCTGCACTGCCCCTTGCTGTGTGGGGGTTGTGCCAGGAGGGCCCTGAGCACTCCAATGGTGTTAGCTGGTGCGGGGGAGGGGGGCTGTGGGCTGTGCAGGGGGTGAGCAGAGGACCCATCTCTCCCTCAACTCCCCCCCAGTTCCCCGCACCCTCACAGCCCCGCCCCGCCCCCAGTTCCCCATCCCTTACTTACCTAGAATGGAGCCCAGGTCCAGGTTGCTGCAGCCTGCATTACTGTTTGCCCCACATGGCAAGCAGTGTGCTGCAGCATCGGGGCAAGGGGCAGGCATAGTGACACTCTGGCTGGCTACTAGAGCATCTTTTTGGAGGGTCCCAGGCTTTGGTTGCCTCAAGGCATGATCCAGAACCATGCCCCGCCCCGCTTTTTTTCTGCAGGTGTTCTTTTTGATACTTGGATTTTCGGGTATCAATTTTTCAGCCTGCGCTGCAAATATGTAGTGCAAGGAACCTTTTTTTTCCCTACCGCGCTTCTTGTAGTTTCTCAAACTGTTTTGAGATGTTGCAAGAGGCATGTGTGGGTTCGTCTGGATGTGCCCCTAGAGTCCACCCCATAGCTTGGTGGGCAATAGTCCCATAGTATGCTGGGGCATGGGAGATGTTCAAACCACTTGATTCTGAGGAGGGGCATGTCCTGGGCAGGTACCTTAACCACTAGACTATTTAAAGAGGTTCTTACTATTGTCCACAAAAAGTTGAGTCTGCATTAGTCAAAAGTAGCCTTTCTACAATGCATATGCCAAATGTAGTTCAGGGGAAGTAAGATTCTGAGCTGAGTGGGGCCTTTTAGCACAACTTAGTATTCCTCATTGGATGGACAGCCATACACTTCTTTCTCTGAATGCTTCTCAGTGTTGTTCTGAAATGAGTGGGAGAGCTACATGTTCCTGGAAGGCAGAGTAGAAACCATCTTTGTGGATACACGCACTCACTGTTTGCTCCCCGTTCTAAGTACAGGGGAGATAAATCCTTTTTGCCTTCTTTTGTCTAAGTGGTACTTTTGTAGTCATGTTACTGCCACTTGTGGCACTTACGCATGGCTTAGATTCCATATGGTTAAACTCACTGAGTGCATCTACACGTTGCTGTATGGTGATATTACTACGGTGCCGTGCTTTGGTACTTCTGAAAGTAACTGACCATACTGCTCTGTGCACACAGTGTACAGTTAGATTTTGCCACTACATAACTGTAGCAGTGGAATAAAGTAAGGGTGCATGCCACTATGGTGATGTAGCTGCTAATCACATGTAGACCCATGTAATAACTACGTCACTGTAGTACACCATATAGTGATGTAGCACATGGCTACATCACCGTAGGGCAACCTTTAGATCCACCCACTGTGTGCTTCTCTGCTTAACATATCCAGTAAAGCTGCACTTTGGCTGTGTAGGTACCTACACAGAATACCTGGGGATACACATGTAAAGCCGAGTAAATACAGAAACTTTAGTTGTAGAGAAGCCAACTAAAAATAGCATCTGTTTGTTGGAGGGGAGAGAACTCTCCCAACCCTTTAACCCAATAGTTTTGCGGCTATGGCATTTGCCCAGAAAGTGGAAGAACTAAGTTTTGAGTTTACAGAGGACTGAACTTATATCTCCTGCTTCCTACTGAAGTTCTTGAATGAGCAAACTATTAACAAGGCATTTCCCAGAGCACTCTCCAGCCTTCCTCTTAAATCTGGACAGTCAGAAGGGTCAGATGTAGGGATCAGGAGAAGTCAGGCTTGTGAGAGAAAGGGTGGATTAAGGAGACAGTTGATACTTTGGAAGGGAGCAGTGCCTGACCTGGGCTCCTGTCCCAAGTGTCATATATTCAATTAATCTAATGAATATGAAATCTAAGGTGCATTAGACAAGCTTCAAGAGGAGGAGGTAAAGCACTCTGGGTAATGTCTAGCCTGTGGTTTGGTGATTAGAGCACTTTTCCAACAAGCAGAAGATGTAGGTTCCAAGAGCCAGCTGGGTGATGGAGGGTATACATAGAAGTCAGCTTTCTTTCCTCAGGCTAATGCCCTAACCCTCATACGATAACATGGGAGTGTGCTAATTGTTAGGGCACTAATTCAAGTGTGGGAAGTGTCCATATCCTTCTGCCTCATTTTACATCCAGCATGGGGGCATACAGACAATCCTAGTCCTCTATCGGTACAAATAGAATCCAAACAATATGGAAGTCCCCAGAATTGCTGTTACAGTTTTGTAAATGCCAGTTAGACCTGTGAACATGAAATATAATTTAACCTGACATGTCCATATAAGGGAAGTGGAATGCCTGCCTGCTTCTGGTTAATGTGGCTGCAAAAGGAACTTCTAGGATGTCTCAAAGGCAAAAGGAGAGCCTACAGACCACCAAGGAAGCATACCAGAAAATAGCAAGAACTTGCAGGGACAAAATCAGGAAGACGATGGTAAAATGTAAGATTCAGCTATTGAGGGAAGTTAAAAACAAGAAGTTGTGTAAATATGTTGTCCAGAAAAGAAAGACCAAGGAAACTTTGGGTTTACAGTTCAGTAGCCAGGGCAAAATCTTAACAGAAGATGCAAAGAAGGTGGAGCTGCTCAACATCTACTTTGTCTGTCATTAAGCTACAGACAGTCAGTTAATCAGTCAAGATTAATTGGACAAGGAAAGGGATAAACTAAGGGATGAAATAAAAAAAACAGTCGGCAAGCTTTTGATGGGTCTGAATGAATTTCAAGTAGCAGACCTTGATGAGCTTTAATCCAGGGTGCTGAAGGAACTGGCACAGGATGTTTTGGAACTTGGAAGAAAATATTTATAAAGTCATGGGAGACAAGCAAGGTACCAAAGGACTGGAAAAGGGCAGCATAGTGCTTGTCTCTAAAAAAGGCAAATGGAGATCCCAAGGAACAAAGACCCATTAGCCTCACCTTACTACACAGGAAGTAATTGAAGCATATCATAACGAAATCCATTTGTAAGAATCTGGAAGAAAGAAGGCTGATTATAAGAAGCCAGCATGGATTTACTATGAACACATTTTTCCAAGCAATCTTGATCTCTTTCTTAGAGTAGTTGAATAGATGAAGGGAATACAGTGGATTTAGTGTATTTGGACTTAAGCAAGGTTTTGTCAGTCCCACATGACCTTCTCATAAACAATTGGAGACATATGGGGTAGAGAAAAGTGCTATAAGGTGGATAAGAAGCTGATTCAATAGCCATAAGCAAAGGGTAATTATAAACGGACCTCTGTTGGAATTGTAGGAGGTTCTGAGTGAAGTCCCACAGGGGTCTGTCCTGAGTCCAATGTTGTTCAGTGTGTTTATTAACAATTTTCATGTGGGTACAGAGCTTTATGAACAAATTTGCAGATGATGTAAAACTGGGAAGGGTAGCAAACACACTGGAGGACAGGTGTACAACTCAGAAGGGTTTTGTCAGACTGGAAAGTTGAGCTGGAGCCAACACAATGAAGTTCAATCCTGAAAAATACAAGGTGCTATACCTCAGCAAGAATAATAAAAAAGATAAATATAAAATGGTGACAACTGGTTGGATGTCATCACTGCAGAGAAGTATCTAGGAGTTTTGATGGATCACAAACTCGATATGCATCTGCAGTGTGACACAGCTGCACAAAAGGCAAATGGGATTTGGGGCTGTATTAATAGGAATATTAGGTGCAAGATGTGGAAGATGATAACATCTCTTTATTCAGCATTGATTAGTCCTCCTTTAGAATTCTGTGTACAGTTTTGAGTTCCACATGTTAAAAAGACCATGGAGAAGTTAGAGAGGGTACAGAAGCAGCTGATATAAATGATAAAAGGCTTGGAAGACAAGCAATGTGAGGAGACACTGAAGAAAATAGGGGTGTCTAGCTTGAGGAAGAGGCCATTAAGACAGCACATGATAGCAGCCTTCAAACACAGGGCTGACACAAAGAGGAAGAGGAGTAATGTCTTTTCTATCTTTCTGCAGACAGCAGACTGGCTTGAAGCTGCAGCAAGGTGAATTTACAATGGATATCAGGAAAAAACATCAGTGTTAGAACAGTGATGCAGTGGAATAGACTGCCTAGGGCAGGGGTGGGCAAAATGTGGCCCGTGGGCCAGATGTGGCCCACCAGGCCATTCTGTCTGGCCCATGGGGCCCCTAAAAATTTTAGAAAGTTAATACTTATCTGCCCCTGGCTGCCTGTCATCTGGCCCTCGATGCCTTGCCAAAACTCAGTAAGCGGCCCTCTGCCCAAAATAATTGCCTGCCTCTGGCCTAGGGAAATTGTGGAATTCATTGGCTATGTTCAAAAACAGGTGGGATAAGCGTTGGTCAGGGATGATCTGATATGCCTGGTTCTGCTATGAGTATGTCCTATGTTTCTAAGCTTTGCTGGTTGCCATGTGGGGCTGGGAAGGTACATTTTCCCTCTCCTTGTGGTACAAGTGTCAGCAGGGGGCCTTGGAAGATTCCTGTCTGTGATTTTTTTTATCATGGAGAAGCTGCTGCACATCAGCATCCACATGGTTCTTGACAGAATGGGACCTTGATCCAGTGGCAAGGAGACTAAGGCAATTTGAGATCTTGTTTCACGGCAGCCTTTGTCTGTGGTGGGCTAGAAGGGGGTGCTGCTGTGCTGAGCCACCAACCTCACTGTGCCTGACCGCCTTCCAGGCTCCAAGTGCCTCCCTGGGGGCATCTCATATCTGGCACCTTCCTAATCTCAGCCAACTCTGAGCCAAACCCAAGATTAGCCCAACCTCAACCATCAAGCTCTAGTATTGTTATGATGCTATAGTTTGTGCTTACTCAGAAGCAGAACTACAGGCAATTATAAACATCTTTACTAAGGCATATAAGAAAGTGGGACTGATGTTTAACATTTAGAAGACTATGGTCCTCCATCAACAAGTTTTTCATGAGCAATCCCAGCTCTGTTAATTCAGATTCACGGTGAGATTCTGGAAGTCAGCTCTCTCAGAAGGCTGACATCAGTGAAGAAAGCCAGTATTGCCTCAAATGTACAAGTGCAGCCTTTGAACACCAGAGGAAACAGATGTTTGAAGATGATGACATCAAATCCAAAACCAAGCTCATGCTTATTAAGCAGTAGTGATTTCTACCTTACTGTATGGAGTAGAGATGTGGACAACATACAGGGGACACCTCAAGCTGCTGGAGAAGTACCATCAATGCTGCTTGTAGAAGATCCTTCAAGTCCAGTGGGAAGACAGATGCACCAATGTTAATGTCCACTTGCAAGCAAACACCATGAGCTTTGAGGTGATGACCGTCCAACCTGAACTTTGCTGGAACAGCCACATCATCCAGATGTCTGACTCCAGACTCCCAAAGCAACTTGTACTTTTCCAGTTCAGTCAAGGCATACACTAAAGAGAAGGGCAGAGAAAGTGCTTCAAAGATGTCCTTGAGGCCACCTTGAAAAAATGCAACATCAACATCAACTCATGGGAGATTATAAACCAGGACCACCCCAAATGGAGGAAGAGTCTGCTGCAAGGCTTTTGGTATTTTGAAACAACACATGGCAACAGCATCACAACAACAGCAGGGGTGGCTAAAACAGTATGTTGCAGACCAAACCAAGAATCCAGACCCAATCACCCCACATGACTCAGTTGCAACAGTGGCCATCAATTCTTGGATTGGCTTTGTCAGCCATCTTGTCAGCTCACAAATAAGACAATATTGGAAGAGAATCACCCTTGACTGCAAGAGAGTACCAATTATTTGCTTCAGTCTCAGCATCATTGTGTGTTGGCTGCAGTCAAGATTAGGGATTTTGAATAGATTGTATCAGTGTTCCTACTGGGATTAAAACTCAGTGGTTCCTGCCTAGATAGGCTTGCATCTCAGCTCAGGGCCATACCAATCACCACATTTGGAGTCAGGAAGGAATTTTCCTTTATGGTCAGATTGACATACACTTTGAGGGGGTTTGACTTCTTCTGTAGTAGGGGACATGGCCCTATTCCTTGGATCTCTCAAGAGTATTGATGCTGCAACCCTTGCAGGATCAGGGTACTAATCACCACTGTCCTTCTGCTTTATCTGTGGCAAGCTAGGTGACAGGGTTGATTGAATAGTTTTAGTAATAATTTAGAGAAGGATTTGTATGACATGGTTTGGATAGGCATGATCCTGCTTCTGGAAGACTGCATCCAGTTCTGGTGTCCAGCATTCCAGAAATATGCTAATAAATTGGAGGACTAAAAATTATTATAAGATAGGAAAAAGGGGGGGGAGGGGACCCTCCAGTTCAATCTATTTACCTTATTTAAGAAAATGGGTGATTTAATCAGAACCTGGAAGTATCCTACATAGGGAAAAAATGTTAATAATGGGCTCTTCAATCCAGCAAACAAAGGTGTGACGAGATCAAATGGCTATAAATTGACACTAGACAAATTCAGAGTAGAAAAATGGTGCTCATTTTTAACAATGTATGTAATTAACTATTAGAGCAAGTTACCAGGCCTTGCAGTAGATTCTCTCACACTGGCAGTCTTTAAATCAAGAGTGGATGTTTTTTTCTAAAAGCTATGCTTTAGTTCAGACAATTAATTCAGGAAAACACTATTGCCTGTGCTATATGGCAGGTCAATCTAAATGGATGCAATGATCCATTCTAATCTATGAATCTGGGTCAATTTTTAAAAGGTCTGTTCCATATAAAGGTACAAGCCTACTATAACAACATATGATTTATATTTGTAAAGGTTAAACAAGTGAGCTTTTTTAACGTTCTTAGAAATGCTCTTATACGGTGCTCCAATCTCATGCATTTTCCAAAACATGGGCTTTATAAAATTATCATGAATATCAGTCAACACCTCAAATCTACTCAGCTACTCATTAGTCTAATTATATTTTATTTGCCATTTAATCCATAAAATGAGATTATTAGCCCCTAGAGAATAGTCAAATAGTTTTTCAAGGCTGCTTCATTTAAACTTTCACACTCAGATCAAGGCAGACAAGGTTCTTTGTGTGAATCTGATATCTTCTATTAGACCAACTTAAATAGTTGGAAAACAATTATTAAGCAAGCTTTCGGGTTCAAAAACCCTTCGTCAGGCTAAGGAAGTTTCAGCAGTTGGTGTGTGCTCTTTTTGGAGAGTGAATGTAGATTTTCACTGACTATCTGTGTTGTATGCAAACCAGCCCAGCCTCTGGCTTCTTTACTTTTCATTCCATACAGGAAGAGCACACACCAACTGCTGAAACTTCCTTAGCCTGACGAAGAGTTTTTGAACCTGAAAGCTTGCTTAATAATTGTTTCCAACTATTTCAGTTGGTCTAATAGAAGATATCAGATTCACGCAAAGAACCTTGTCTGCCTATGTCCTTAGACCAACACGGCTACAACCTACACCCCTGAGACACTCAGAACAAAGAATTATTATTTACAGTTTAATTAAATGAAAAGGGTAAACTAATAATAATATGATAATAATAAAAGGATAACATGCAAGGATCAAGGACACACTATACTTAAAAATAACAGAAAGGTATCCCAAAAACATTACGTGTAAATGCTCCTTCCTCCTGGTGGCTGTTTTAATGGCTTCAGCCCCTTTAATCCTTTTGGCTGAAGGCTTTGGTCAGTGTGTTCATCACTCTACTTATCCAATGCTTAGTTCCTTCCTATTCTCCCTCAAATTGCTATTCTATTTTTTGCTAGAGAGATACAGAATCATAAAGTTGAAATGAATCTTAAAGGTCATCTAATCCAAGCTCCTGCACAGATGCAAGTTGCTCTCTGCCTAAAGCATCCCACACAGATGCTTATCTCGTCTCCTGAAAACCTTCAGTGAAGGTGATGCTACAGCTTCCCTGAGCGGCTTGTTCCATTGTCCTTGGTTCTTACAGTTCGGAAGTTTTTCCTGAGATTTAATCTAAATCTAATTTACTACAATTTAAATCCATTGCTTCATGCCCTGCCCTTTGTAGCAAGAAAGAACAGCTGTTTAATCTCTTCTTTATAGCAGCCTTCTAAATAGCTGGACACTGCTATTGAATTCTCCCTTAACCTCCTTTTCTCCAGACTAAGCATAGCTAGATTACTCCTAGTGAGCCCAGTTTTGCAATAATCTGACAGTATAATGGTCATCATTTTAGCACCAAGGTTCCCAACCTTTTTAGGCTCATGGTATCCTTGTATTTTTCAAGGCACCCTCATTAGACACAAGGTGCCCCAGAGAATGCCAGCTATTAACTTCAAATTGTTTTACTACATAAAAATAATAGAGCAATTCTTCTGTTGCAAAGAACTCAGAGGGCACATCCAGATAAGAGTGTATGTGCATTTCCCCAGGGACAATTAGAAGTGGCACATAGTTGTGCCACTGCTACTTATCCCTGGGAAATGCCGGTGCACATGCACTCTGGCACATGGCAAGTTATCCCAGCTGGGGTACGGGAGGCTGGGACCAGCACCCGGGCTGGTCCCAAAAGCTTTACCACAGACTGTGGGGGCCACCTGCAGTACCAGAAGTGGCAATCCAGGAACACAGAGCCTGGCCAGCAGCCAGAGAGTAGCTCCAGCCAGCCAAACTCTGGTATTGGGCAGCTCATGCTGCCACGTGCACCACCCCCTTTCTTTTGGTGCAGGTGTTTTGGACACTGGGACCTCCTTGTATCAGAAAGCCCCACTGCACTGCAAATTAGCAGTACAGCAAATACCTTTACGTGCAGCGCTGCAAAACACAGATGTGTGCTCATCTGGACACACCCAGAAAGACCAAAACAGGTCAGAATTTTTACGCTAAATTCCTATCTGAAATTTCTGGGTTTATCTTGTGACTCATGTATAGGAGTTTGCACACCTAACAGTGCTACTATAGAATGGCACCCCACAGCATGCTTAGAAGAATCACATGGCATCCCAGGGTGCCCTGGCACCCTGGGTATAAATCACTGGCTTACTATGTTCTTGCACTTGTTCTAGCCCTGTGCAGGTAGAGCAAGTAAAGCTCTACTTCTCTAGCTGTAGAGGATTTCCAGGGGACAACTTCAACTGGGAGAGTTGCTCCTGGGTAAGGAGGGCAGGGTGAAAATTTCTCTGTCTGATTTCCATTTTCTTTTAAGCCTGCTTCGTGGAGCTTCAGGTCTTAATTTTTCCTTAAATGATTCCAGCATCACAGAAAAAGATCCTCTTTTAATAATTTATGTTGTTTTTATTCCTAGGTCACATGCTTTTCATCTGATTTGATGTTTATTAATTTTGGCAATAGATCTTCCAACATGCAAACTGAGAATGGGCTGTCAAGATGGCTTCATTCTGGGATTCCCTTTGGAATGCTACTCCTAAACTTGAAACTACATTGATTTTGATGGAAGAAAGCGTACGTACAAAACAGGATGCCACCACTACTGTGCAGTAGGTTTGGAAATGATCCATGTGATGCTGGGACTGTGCAGTACTGGCAGTTACTGCTCAGTCATTTATCACTGTACTTAGCAGAGGTACTTAGCACTTGTAATGTAGTATCTCATGGGAGAGGTTCTCCTGGGCAAGGCGTGTAGGCTGCAAATTTCTCTGTCTGAAAAACTTAGCAAAGAGCTAAAGCAAGTAATAAATGACTGTGCAGTAACCCCCAGTACTGTGCAGTTCTGGTGCCACATGGGCATAGGCAATGCATAGGGGGCTCACAGGGGTGCACGTCCCCCCTGAGAGCGAGCACTCTCAGCTTAGGCAACAGGCAGGGGGGCAGGCAGAGCATTGGTGCCCCCCTGAAAAGTGCCACGGGCTTGGTGTCTGGCATGGGCCCGCCCCCCCGGGTTGGCAATCGACCACAGGGGGATACTCCCACCACCAACACCTGGAGGTGGTTCCTGCTTGGCCTTCCCTTGCCACCAATGGCAGCACGGCCACCTGCGAGTGGTCCCCACTTGCCGCCACCATGCCCCCGCTGCTGACACCACTGCTGCTGTCTGCGGGCAGTTGCTGTGCCCTCCCAGCCTTGCAAGCAAGACAAGTCTTGCACGCAAGTCATTTCCAACCCTACTGCACAGTAGCAATGAGCTACTGCACAGTATCAGCGGTGTCCTGGTTCATCCCACTAACGCTGTCATCGCTGTAGCTCATCACTATGGCAACATAGAGTCTCGTGTAGACGTGCCCACTGAGATGGGTATAGATGCTCTGTCCTACTGTTCCATTCTTGTTATGGCATGGTCCCTTTACCTTCTCTTATCATCCATTTATATGACTTCCAAGAACAAGGATTTCTTTTTCTCCTCTTCTGATTAGCAAATTCAACTCAACAAAGTGATATAAAACCATTCATAATGGAGGCCATTTGTCTTGTCTGCTTTTAATCCACTATAAATAGAGAATACAGCTATCAAGAGGCAATAAAATATCATGTTTCCCTATTAAATACAAATAATTGCAGCTTGTAGATATTAAAGCTGAGTTATTTATTTGTTAGACAAAAATAATTATATTTTTGCTTTGCATATATTATGCTTATATCACACAGGCAAACATAATTCATTTTTTCTTATTATTAACTGTTTTCAAATATTTAAAACAGTGTAGAAAGGACAATTGGAAGAACATCTTTACCAATTCTTCAAATCAGCAATGACTCTTCAAATGGATTTTTATCAAGTCAGCTGACATCCCAAGCTAATTTTATCTTTATATACAATATATGCATTTATTTCAATCCAGGCCAATGGGTTTTTTTTCCACATTCAACTTGGAGGGAAAATAAACCTCATCTTGGATGCAAGTACAGCTGGGGCAGGCAGCTGCTGCAGCTCTGGCTCCAGTCCCAACCCAGAGATCATTCAGTGTGGGGGCAGTGATGGAGGAGCACAGGGAAGACTGTGCAGTGTGTGGAAGGGTGCAGGGATGGAAGGGAAGGGAAGACTGCATTATTGACGTGTAGGGGGTCATGATCGACTGTGCACCCCCTGGAAGCACCAGCTGCCATGGAGGACCCCCCCCTCCAGTTGGCGATCTGGTCCTCTCCCAGACTCGGGAGGTACCAGTCACCAATGGAAGACTGCATGGTGGAGGATGGCAGAATCACAGGGAAAATAATACAGTGGCAAAAGAGTGGCTCTGCCTCCATCTTCAGCCCTAACCCAGGCCAAGGGCGAGGGCCAGACCTAGAGCTAGAGCTGTTGCAACCACTGATGCCTGGCTGGAGCCAGAACCACAAGCAGTCACATAGGAAAAGAAGCACCAGGGAGTCAGGTGGCAGGGGCACAAGTGGTCAGGGCGCAAGCTGCAGGAGGGAGCAAGTGGCTGGGGGAAAACACCAAGGGGAGGCAAATGGTAGGGGAACAGGTGGCAGGGGGCAGGTCTTGTGGAGGGCAAGTAGTGTGGGATAGTAAGAGGGCAAGGGGCAAGAGACACTGTTGCTTTCCCCATCAGTGGTGGGGGACAATTTCAGATGATTATATTAATACCTCCAATAATTAGATTCTATACATGGAAAATTTTAACAAATTTATCATTTTCCATGTATATAGTCTAATTATTGGGGTTGCCGTAAATTCAAAGTCTTTCTGATATTTTCAGTATTAATGGTATTTTGGTATTTGGTAATTTGGTATTTTCAGTATTAGTACTGAATTTACTTAATATTGAAACTTAGAGAACTATTATTGAACTTTAAACTTAATATAACATATCTTACAATGTATACTGAAATCAAATCTATTGGCATTTTAATTCTGTTTAAACTTCCATTCAGGGTATTTGGGAGGAAGTGAATTTGGGGAAGACCGTGGCATCCTGGGCAAAATAAATGTGTTAAGTTATAAACCAAAGCCTGAGAGCTATTGGGTGTTCTGCTGAAGTATGGCTCCTTTCCCTAATCCTAATGATTGTGTGCTCTTTATTTCACAAAACTGGACCACAGAACAGTACATAAAGCAACAGTGTAACTTATTCACCCAAGGATGTAAGAATGGCATGTGAATGTAAGGTGCTGTGGGGAGTCTTGAGTCCAGAATGGCTATTTGACAGTATAAATTAAGCCACTGGAGACCTCTGTACATTTGCTGAATGAAGGGTAATCAATAAAAATGGTGATGTTAGAAGGAAACCTGAAATAAAACTAGAATTAAAGGGACGAGAACTGTGAGTGACAAAAAGAGAACAGAAACCAGGGACAAATGAACTGGTTCATATAGAGGCTTCCCCTCCCTTCCCTGCACCATATTACCTCAAACCCTCCACATTTTTTTAACTGGAAATACAAGATACTATTTTTGCACCAGATAAAATGCTTCCCAGTATAATTCTCTCTTGTGTTTCCAAGGCAGAGCCAGAACTGTCGGAATATCCTAAGACCGTATATTTCCAGACCTACTTTTAAAACCTGTATGTGTAGTCTTAGTAGAAAAAGATGGCATATGTGAATAATCTACTTTTTAATTTTAAGTTGGTTACCCAAAAGCTGAAGATCTCATATTTACAGGTCAATTTTGGAAATATACACCCTTCCAACCTTGGACTCCAAACATAACCTTTGCTTGTCATTGTCAGAAATTGTATTATGGTCTATTGTTCAATCCAATATACAGTGCACTTTGATGGAAAAGGGACACGATAAAGTGCACAAGCGGAATAGTCCATTTACAAAAGTATTTATGTTTATTTTACTCTTTTTTCTCCTGCAAGTGAACAGCATTAGAAAAGAAAATGCCTATTTTTCTTTATTCAGGATTTCATGGAAGACATTCTGAGCTGGATTTTTTCCTACTTGAATCAATGGGAGCATGATTTGACCTTGCTGCATTCTGCTTTTGCTCAACATCTGGGACTGAAAAAACACAACCTCTGCAAATGTGTGTGTTATGTAAGGGAGGTGGAGGAAAGAAGGGAGACAGAGATCTCAAGCATTAAGTATTTAGTCACCACTCATGGTTAATACAAATGATTTAAAGGCAAAATGTAGAAAATAATGAAGTTTTGACTATTTTCCTGATAGAGCCATTATTAAACATAAATCAATAGTTGAAAAGACTCTTAGATCATTCCAAACTTTTCAAGTGATGATAGTGTAAGTCTGATCATAGTAATGTATTTAAACTGAATAACACTTCAAGTACATTCCTCCTCAGCTAGCCATAAAAAAGATCAAAAGGAGAACTTAGAAGGATTGATAGCTAAATGTTAATATAACACTCTATTTATTTGTATGGAGGTCAACATTATTTTAAAGTTCTTTATTAGTGATATAATTTATCTTTAGTAATGCAGAAACATTTATGGAGAGAGGGGAAAGGGTAGCAAGTAACCTGGCTGTGCTTTAATAAAAATAGGAGGATGGAATAGAAATTATATCTGAGATCTACCAAAGAAAACCATGAAAATTATACAAGATTACATGGAGCTTCCTGCTCTTGAAAAGTACACATACACATACATCTTTTCTAAAGCTACAATATCTCTAGGTATTTTCAATTTTCTGGTGGCCAGGCTTAGACTGTAGAGCTCCTTCATGACTGGTTTTTTTCTCACTCAGTCTTTTTTCATAAAGAGAGTTGTGGTAGCTTCTTCTCACTAATTTCTTGCTGTTTCTCTGTTATAAAAAAGTATTAATCTAATTGTGTGAATATTCTGTTGTAATAAATCATATTACAGAGGCACACAAGGACCTTGATTCTCATTTACACTAAGGCTGCTTGACACAACGGTAGCAGTGTAAAGGCACCGTAATGTGAGGCTAATCATATATGCCTACTTTATGGCCAGTTTAGGTTACCAAAATAGTGTAAAAGGGCCTTAACATAATGGTGGAAAAGGTGTTAAAATGAGCCCCAAAATAGGCTTATAATTATCAATAAAGGAGAAGGTGCTACCACCCATTTCTCAGATTTTTTTTAAAAACAGGACCTGATTGAAGAACTCCATGACTGTTGAATTTATTTTAAAGTATGTGAACCACACTCCAAAAATAATGTGTGAGGTCTCCATTAACTAAATAGTGAATTCAGTAGCAGCGTTCTTGGAATTATGCTCCCTTGGGCATAGAAAAAAAAATGTTCATCATACAACACACGTAAAACTAGAATTGAAAAACATTTTCAAAGGTAGAGTTGAGGTAGACCAAAATATTAAGGTATTTAAAATGCAATAAATGAATTGGGCCAAATTATTTCTGTGGAAACACCCTAAAATGAGCTAGGTTATGTCAGGAATGTAGCCAGCTCTTTTGTTTGAAAAAGCTTCACTTTGAGCAGTGTTATAAGGACAAGACCCAGATATTCCACTGGGCCTGTGTCATCCTTTCTCCTACTGCTACGTGGGTATGCATTCTGATTTAGTTAAAAATAACTAAATCAGAATGGTAATATTTTACAACCACTTTGCATAAACTTAATAAACACACAAAATGTATAACAAGTGAGCTTCAACCTACAAAAGGTTGTACTATCTCTATTGCTATCTCTATCTCCATCTCTATATATCATCTACTTTGGTTAGTGTATACAGTGAAAATCCACCCTGATTTCAGACTAATACAGCTAACTTCATCTTTCTGAACAGAAAATCAGGCCCAAGGTTTGTAGTTTTACATATTATCTAGATGAGACAGCAGAGTATGTTACAGGAATTGCAGCTGTGCAGATTGGCAGTCTTCAGAGTGAATGAAGGACCACTTGCCTTCAGAGAGAAAGGGCAGTACAATATAACAACTTAGTGCACATGAGCTTTCACTACAGTTAAATTCAACAATCATGGAATCTGTCAGATATTGGTGAATCCAACAGGAAACGTGGTTTTCAATTGGCTTATGTAAGGATGATGTACATTATTTTATGAAATCAAGAATGTGTTATTTATCTGAATAATAAGAAAGTCTAGGTTTGTATTAACCCAGTGTTAAGAACATGGATTTGGCAGAAACATGTTCTGCAGACATGCATTACCCATTTTATTTATGCTCAGAAACAGTTTATGCATTCCTCCACAGTGAGTGTGTATTAATGTGCTTTAGTTAACACACATTAAATCTAGTCCCTGAGGGCATTTTTACATGTGTTGTCAACACAGCGCCAGTGAGCTGCACTAATTAAAAGTGCCCAGTGCTGTGTTCAGAGCATGTGTATCAGCAGCATAGCACACCTCTGTACTGAGAAAATGTTGGCGGTGCACTTTAAACTAAAGCACATTGAACGTGCTTTATTTCAAAGTGCACCGCTGCCATTTCCCGAGTGCAGAGGTATGCTGTGCCGCTGATACATGTGATGCACAAGGCTGCCAAAATGTGTCAATTTACGCACTCTAGCAGACTCAATCGAGTCTGCTTCAATGCACTGTAATTTCAGTGCATCAGAGCAGTCTCCCCGCATGTATGTAGGAGCCCTAAGGGTGCCTATACATGAGTGTGGAAGCTGCTCCTACACACTCTAATTGCAGCATGTCAGAGGAAAGCAATTATCATTCTCCAGCAGTCTCCTGCATCTTGTGTATCAGCAGTCAAACAAGCTTTAATTTAAGCGTCCCCACCGCCATTTTGAAGCACAGGGACACTGATACACGAGATGCAGCAGCACTGTAATTAGAGAGGCTCTCAGAGCTGCTCTAATTAAAGTGCCACCCCCCCACCAGCCCCAGAGCACACGTAAAAGTACCCTAGAGAAAATACACTTTAGCCTGTCTTAATTGCATTAGCACATTAATTAAAGGGCATGGTTTTTAAGTGATGCCTACTTTAATGTGCATTAACTAAATAGCACAAGACTCCTATACACATGCAGGAAGGCTGCTCCAACGCACTGTAATTACAGGCTGTAATCAAATCTGTTGGACCGTAGTAATTACCATGCTCCAACAGACTCCAGCATCATGTGTATCAGTGTCCCCACGCTGAATAATGATGGCGGGGTACTTTAAACTAAAGCTCATTCGATAAGCTTTAGTTCAAAGTGTTCCACTGCCATTTTTCAGTGTGGGGACACTGATACAAGTGACACTCTGGGTGCTTTTAATTAGTGCAGCTTTTAATTAGTGTGTTAATTAAAGTCCCCACCCCAACCTCCCAGAGCACATCTGTAATTGCCCACATTTTTGTAGTGCCACTTTAATGTGCATTAAAATAGTATAATGTGCATTAAAGTGCACATGTAGATGCACCCTCGTGTCTAGTAGTGGTTGCTTTCAGAGATAATATACTTAACTTGATGTTAAATATGGACATGATCTGATGCAGTGTGACAATTATTTCTAAATATAACTGTAGGTATTGTCCAAGATTTCAGGAATCTTGCAGTACTGAAGAATGATTGTGGCCTTTATGTATCTTTGTGTACATCCAGACAAGTGAAGACATTTGCTTCCCCAGGAATAAGTAACAGTGGCATATCTTGTGTCACTGCTACTTGTCCCCAGGGAATACCCATGCCACATGCACTCTGGTGCACAACAGTTTTCTCAGGCTGGGGTAGGGGAGGCTGGGGCCAGCAAGTGTACTGGCCCCAGCAGCCTTACCTGGGGTCCTGGGGGTCTCCCAGGACTGCAGCTGCAGCAGAAAGCTTGGCCAGCAGCTGGAGTGTGGCTCCAGCCAGCTAGGCTCCAGTTTTGGGCAGTGCACACTACCATCACATGTGGCACCCCTCTTTTTTTTGGTGTGCCTTTTTTTTACCCCAAGATCTCCCAGGGTCAATAAAACTCCCCTGCACTGCTACCAGCTTGGGGAATGCTTGCATATGCAGTGCATGGTGTCCAGAGCAGCGTGGATGTGTAGCCTAAGTCTGCAGCACTTTATGCTACACATCCACGCTGCTCTGGACACACCCTTTGCATTTAAATATCTGAAGAAAACCACTTTTCTGTATCTTGAAGATGAAAACATGAAGGATTGTACTATTTGAAAGCAGATTTGTCTGAAATCCCTAATTAAACAAAACCTTCACCACAAGGATTAATGACTAGCAACCTTGTTTGATGGCATGGTTATTTGGATATTACACTGTAATAAATACAAGTTATTCTATACAACCCTATTGACTGCTTTTTGCTCTGCCCAAGACTCATTCTAATTTTTTCCTACTAAAGCTGTTCTTACAAAAAAACAAAACCTAATCATACAGTGTGAAAGTCTCTCTTATGTCACTTGTTTTTTTTTATTGCCACTGCATTTTCTGATTCTTGCTCATGGTTTCTTTCAAAAAATAAATCAATCCATTCTGTTGGCCTCACAGCTCAGCTGGCAGAACAGTCTTAATCACATTTTCTTAAAAATCAGCTGACACTTGATCCACTCAGGTCAGAAGCAACATCGTGGTCTCTGGCATAGGAGTGTAGTGTTAGTGACACTTCCAATCTCTGATGCAGAGACAATGTGTTTTCTTTAAGGACTATAGGGCACATTAGGTTGCTCTCTGAGAAATAAAGCTATTTGCTACTAGTTATTAGGAAAATGCAGTCAATTTAGATGCAATATTTTACAGGTGATCTGATCCATCAAGCGCTTCCCAGGTATAAAGCTTACCATAAAGTTCAGAGGGATTCCTATTCATGACAATAAATTTTACAACCAGTACTTAGTACTTACCGGATCAGGTCGAAATATAAACACATATTTACAAACATATCCCTCAAATTCTACTCAGGATTCATGCACCTAATACTTACTAATTTTTTTTGTTTTTTTTCCATGAATGTTATATCCTAAGGTTTGTTAAAATAAATGTTGGGAAGGAATTATTATTTATGTGGGTTTGGTCCGTTGTGAATGAATGCATTTGAGTGCAAACGTATCTGTGCACAAACAAGTAGAGCTATATCAGAAGTTCTTCGCCCCAGAAATTCTGTGTTCATAAATAATAATTTGCTTGGAATATAAGAAACAATGCTCAAGTCAGTAAGCATGTCTTACATGTGTCTGTCTTCCTGTATTAGAATCTGAAGCAGTGGAGCTTCTCCAAACAGAACATTTTTTTTTGTATGAGAATGAAGTTCCAGTGCTCTGAAATTCTGTAGGTCCACTGACCCCTTTGGAGTGAAATTCCTGCCTGGTAGAAGTTAATGGATGCATTTTCATTGTCTTCATATGAGTGATGGTGTTACCCTCTCTTCCCTCTCATTCCAACAATTTCTTGAGACTTTGCTACACAAAACAAGACAGATCAGATGAAGAAATTGTCCATCATACTCTGTCTAATCAGTTATAATGCAGACAAAAATGAGAGCCAGGAAAAAAGCCCAAGTGTCAAACTGAACATCAGTAAAAGTAACACAATGCCTGTAGCTCTTACTGCAGACTATTTGGGGAACTCCACTTAAGAGCACTATAGGCATATCCATGAAAGGATTAGTAGATTCAAATTAATTTAAAAAAAAAATTTAAAAAAATCCATTTCTGTGTCAAATAAAGCTGCTTGCAACATCATATTTTTCAGAAAGAAAAGAAACATAAAAGGAATTGTTTTTTTTTAAATGCACAGATTTTCTACTACCCATCCCCCAAACCAAAACTCAGTCACATTTATGTTTCATTCAAAATTAAACATTTCAAAGTAAATGAAAATTATCTATAAAATTATTTCTCAAAAGAGGCAACTTTTCACTGAAATTAGTTTTCAACAGAAACAAACAAAAATTGAGCAGACATAGCATTCATAGAAATCCAGAAACATAATTCCTTACCTTATTTTCCTCCATTCTATATTTCACATGGGTAGCTTACCTGCTTAGCTTACTCTTTACTTTTTTTCTTCACAATTTAGTGCTGATTGGCCAGGCCCAAATGCTTTAAACCCTGGGTATAGCTGTTCATAGAAGAGACCATAAAAGTTATGCTTAAGCAACATCCTTCTCTGCCTGTGCTATCTAGTAACTGGCACATTGGACACAGTTTCCAATATAACAGGATTTGCTCTTCTAATGTAATAGACAAGAGTGTGGCATTTCTTTGGCCCACAATGAGCTTTGGTGAGAGAAACTTGGATATAGTGCAGGCACTGGTAAGTTCTAGGATACAACAAAAGGCATGATAAGGTTTTTTAACCTCTCTACTCCCATAATTCCCTCAGATGCCAATATGTCAAGAAGTTTACCAAGAATGCAGGTAGCTAAGGAGCAAACCAGGGGACTCAGAGATTGCTAGTTGTACTGTATTGCCCTTAAATTGATGAGGCATGATGCTGTGTGAACACAAGCCCTGAAATGCAATGTTATTTAAGCTGATAGCAATATAACTCTGTGTGAACTTGCTTAACCAGAATAGTTTTCTCAGCTTAACTAACATTATACTAGTGCAAATTTCATGTGTAGACAAGATAAAATAAATTAAAACTATGGACCTTATCCATTGCCCTGGACATATGTTTCTTGGTCCTATATCTAATACTCCTTTATCTAGGCCTTCTATGATTTCCTGATTTAAAAGATCAATATATTCACCTAGGCGCACAGATATGCACATAGGTGACAATATTGATATATACAGTGAAAGACTTATTAGCCATTCAGACACTCACTTTACATGGCCTTTGCAGAGTTAAGTGGTCAAGCAGAGCTAACAAGGACAAAGTGGCTTGGCTCCAGGAGTAAAGCCTTTGCAAATCATCCATGGCACCTCCATGACCCATTGGTAGAAAACCATTCACTTTGGGTATGGACACATGTACATTTGGAGCCGTTTAAAAATAGAGGGGCAGCTCTGTTCTTGACTGCACTGCAACTGTTAGAAAGAGTCTAAGTTTTGTGTGGACAAGTTGGGTACAATACAAATGTAGCAAAACAACGCCAACTTTCACATTGTTTCATCCAGGGTTAAAATTGGAGAAGTTTTGCTCAGTGGCAATGTATAGGGGGTACACAAGGGTGCACATGCACATCCTGTCAGGCCACACTCCCTGTTTAGTTGTTGGGGGGGCAGGTGGGAGTACTGGTGCCCCTCCTGTGAGCACCTGCTGGGGAGCGGGGCCTCCAGCAAAAACGGCCGCACTGCTTCTCGAAGTGGCCATGGGGGGACCTTCCCTCCCTCCCCCCGGTCAGAGCAATTGGTAGCCAGGGGACCCTCCAGTCGCTGATTGGTGTTGCGGGGGGGGGGGGGGCAAA
>NW_017729028.1:2708086-2711915 GCF_001723915.1 Gavialis gangeticus | reverse complement strand
CCACGCGGCGGTTGGGGTTGGGGGGGGGGGGGGGGCACATGCCCCCCCAACTCAAGAGGCACCAGTTACCTATGATTTTGCTATAACTGTATCACATCCAGCTTGTCCACAGGTAACATAACTGCTGCTCCATGCTCCTGATCAGCAGCTCCATTTTTAAATGGTTCCAAATACATGCTTATCCATAGCCTTAGTGAGCACACGCAGTCTTTCTCCATGAGAAATCAAAATTCCGGCTAAAAGATGAGCACCATAAAATAAGGTGTTGTCCCTATTCAAAATATAGCTCCAGATTTCCAGTTACAGACAAGTAAACCAGAAGGATACAAATGTCATTAGATAGTGTGATTTTGCACCAGTTCCTAATTAATCAGGTGATAAAACTGGAATGATAATAATTCAAGTGAGTCAAATAGTGGCTGACAGAGATGCTAAGGTCTGAAAAAAATTAACAAAGTTAATGTTCTCTTAAAACAAAATGATTCTGGTTCTGCCCTCATTTACTCTCTCAAAGCTATGTTGAAAGTAGTAGGATTATTTTACCATGCACAGAAGTTGACCCATCATATGTAAATTAGACAAGAAATTAGTCGGCCAGATTCTCAGATGTAAATTAGTTTAGCTCTATTGAAGTCAACAGAGCTGCACTCACTTACACTAGCTGAGAATTTGGGCCTATAATGTTAGTAAACCTTTTTCCCTTCCTTTTATTTTGATTTTTTAACTTTTATAAGGTCATTTTAATTTTAAAATTGCAAGGAAAAATTTCAGACCATGGGAAAGGTTATAAAAATACCTGTGCTGAAGTCATGCCAGAGTGGAGTCCCAGTACTTCCCATGGTGGAGGAAGCCAAATTAAATGCAAGGTAGACCCTCTGAAGATCTTGCAGCTGATTTTTGACACTGGATAACAAACAATGCACAGGCAGGTTGAAACTTTGAGGAAAACAGTACAAAGTGAATGGTTTCTGACACGCTTGTTTGTAGAAGGATCAATCTGACACAACCAGTCTCTAGAGAGACTAAAAGTTTGTTGGTCTGTTCATTTCGGTACCTTGTCATTAGTATATGCCTTCTCCATGCAGAAGTCTTTTAAGAAATTCAAAGAAATTGGCCAAAAGTGAACTACAACCATCATCATTATTGGTAATCCCTTGCTGTTGAGGATGATTGTCTTCCATGATTGCCTTATCTGTCAGTCTGAAGATGGATGACAAGGCTAATCAAATATCGATAGGTTGTGTTGCAACTTGGGCAAATTTTTCTGTGCACAGCAGGTGGCTCTGCATTCTTGGTTCAGTCCAGAACACACTGTTTCTGCCCCTCTTACTTTTCCATCTCCTGTTTTCATTGTGAGGTTTTAAAGAACCGAGATCCTTGCAGCAGACTCTTCCTCCCTTTGGGGCGGTCCTGGGCAATAGTCTCCCATGAGTTGATGTCAATGTTGAATTTGTTAAAGTTGGCCTTGGAGATGTCCCTGAAGCACTTTCCCTGCCCTCCTCTTCAGCATATGCTTTGACTGAGCTGGAAGAATGAAACTTGCTTTGTGAGTCTGGAATTGGACATCTGGATTACATGGCTGGCCCAGCGAAGTTGATGTCAGATGTTCATCACCTTGAGTAATAAAACAGCAGCAGATTAATTAATAAATTGCATGTCTATAGTGTATGGATGTCTTTAAAAGTGTTATGTATAAGTTGTTACATTTGCGAGGGGACTGCAGGAGGACAGCAGAATGGTAGGCAAGGTACTTCTCTCTGAATAAACAAGCATTATCTTTCTATAAGCAATCAAACCCCTTGTTTTTTTGAGAACAACATATATAGAGTCTTTTATCTCAGGATCTCAGAGCAGTTGATCTTTGCAGTAACAAATCTATTAAGACTGCAACACCTTTGTGAGGTATACATTTGAGCACCTTAGAGACTAACTCATTCAGAAATTTATAAGATTTCATAGGCAATAGCCTACTTCATCAAGTGCTATAAAGCTTAATATTTAGGAGGCTCTTAGATAAATGTTGATCAAAGCCACAGATATCGTTAGGGAGAAAAGTAGCATTTGAAGCAGTAAATTGTAAGGGATGGAGTACATAAATTCACTCTGAATAGTAACCTCTCTTCCTTAAAATTTACCATTTTTACAAACTTACAAGCATATATGGGCTAGGGGGGAAGTATGTACAAGAGCTATATTAGAGATCAGATCAGCTGAATGAATCAAAGTACATATGTTATATTATTTATTGCTGTACTTGATTTGTGAAAATTTATGGCTCAGCCCAGGTTATTCTCTTCTCTCCTCTATTCCCTTCTCAATTCCTCTGACATTTTAGACACTTAGATGTGCTATTATAGTATTTTTCATTTATATAGTGCCTTTCATCATCCCAAAGCACTTTACAAATTTAACAAACTGATACAGAAATTATGAGCCAGACTGGCTGGCTTCTCTGTAGGCATGCTCACAGGGCCAGGCAGAAAGTTAACTACTAGCCCCCCCTGCAATAAGGATCAGTCAGAAGATTACAGGGCCATTGCTGGCCTTGCTACATCAGCCGTCAGCAACATTTTCCTGCAGCAGGCTGGAATCAACTAGCTTGGGTCTAAGGTAGGCCAGTGCTAGGACCTAGCTACCACTGCCACCTCTTGCCACCACCTCGCTGCAGCATGGCACAGGACAGCTCCCAGGCACACAGCTGTGGCTCAACACAGGCAAAACCCTATCACCAAATGCCACTGAAGCCCTAGCTTCACAAGCCAGATCCAAAGGCTCTACATGCGGGACCAGACTTGTGGGCCATAGGGCTGCCTATACACATACTGGTTTGAATTCTAATTAGAACGCATCAGAGCAGAATCGATTAATTGAGTCTGCTCTGTGCTCTAATTAAAACTCTCCAGCATGACCTCACTGTTACATTTATAAGCCTCCATGGGTTTAAAAATGGCTGCTGGGGAAATGTAACTAAACCTTGCTGAATGAGGTTTTGATAAAGTATCCCATAGCCACTTTTAAAGCCATGGGGGCTTTATACACATTATGGTAAGGCATTTTAATTAGAGCAGCTCTCTGGCAATGGCTTTAATTTAAATACCCCCCTCCTACCCCCCGAGTACATGTACAGGCATGTACTAGGTGACTGCCCCCTGATTTATAGCATCCAGAAAATTCTTATAATCTTCAGGGCATGACAGCAATCATGATCCTCATCACTCTGTACTGCAGTCATTTAGGGCATGTGCAGACGTGCCTGGACCCAATCTATGATCACACAGCAAAGTAAGCTGCGTTATCACAGAGCAGCTCCCTGCTTGTACACATGTTTGCCAGTACTGGGAGCTGTGCCAGGAATGCAATCTAAGTAAGTTGGGGTGAGGGGAGGAGGCGGCAGGATCAGAGGCAGGGGCTAGTTCGTCAGTAGAGGGTTGGTGGGTACAGAGGGGGTTTGGTGTGATTGGGGAGAGAGGCTGGGAGTCCGCAAGGGCTGATTGGTTGCTCTACAGGGAGGTTGTCTGTCTGGTGGGTGGAGGGTGGGGGTCAGAGAGCTAAAAATAGCATGGTCAGGGTTGCGAGGGAAGGAAAAGCATGGTCCCAGGGCTGTGCTTCAAACATGTACACACGTTCAATTTGATCAGCCATGGCTTAGCCTTATCAACGGAGTGCACCTTCTCAGGTAAACTAAATTAGATCAGGCTGGCCATTTTTTGCCTGATCTAAACTACGTGAACATGTATACAGTTAGGCACTGAGATCGACCTAACCCTTGTTGCCTTTAACTTGTAAACAGAACCAGTAAAAAAAAAAAAAAGGGGGGGGGGGGGGGCGG
>NW_017729028.1:2699919-2707995 GCF_001723915.1 Gavialis gangeticus | reverse complement strand
AAAAAAAAAAAAGGGGGGGGGGGAGGGGCAGCTGTAAAAATTGTCAGACTTTTCTTCATCTCAATTTTGACTAGTGTATAAGGAAAAACAAATATCAGAACTTTTTAACGAGCTCTACTTGTAAACATGTATCTGTATGCAAGTTTAAAGGAAGAGTCTTTATTTACCATTGAAATGATCAGGAGAGTTTTAGGTGGAATGTAATTACCTCTTCCAAACTGGATAACAATGCAAGCAATGATCTTGTTCTGAACATTATCTTTATTACAACAGCTCTGTAGGCTCTTGCAGGTGTGAATGTTTAAATTATGCACTGCCTCCAAAGCATAATTTGTATCCTTTTAAGGCTGTTACATTTGGCACCCAAAAGCAAATGAACCTATAGACCAAGCTACAGTCAGCTCGTAGGCTAATGCTTATAGGCTTTGAGGGGTTTGATTGCTGCAGCACTGTAGCTCACTGAATAATTGAATTAGCTCTGTTGGCTTGAAAAGGAGTTTCAACATCCACTAAAGGGATACCTAATAGCAATGAAAGTCAAGCAAGTTATACATGCATATAGTGTACTATTCATGTGGTTTCTGTGACAGAATCTGAACATCCGCTTGAGTATCTCTTGCTGATTGCTTCCTGTATTCTCCTTTGAACAGCATGCACAGACATTTCTAAGTTAAACACTTTAACTGAAAATAAACTGAGCTGATTCTCTATGGAAATGAACTATTTCAACTGTGAAGGGAGATATTTGTTGCCCTGTGGAAAAGTTCTTATGGAGGTAGAGATCTTTACATGCACGATATTCAATCCAACTTTCACGAAGGAGAGATTGTGTTTCTTTTCATTTGTAAGGCTAAAATGAAATGCATCTAGCCTTTGAAATAAATGCACCACATACAGAAGCTACTACAATCTACTGGCTATGAATATCCACAGCCAGCAATGCTGCTTTCACTGCCAAGACATTCATAAGGCAAATGTCCATATATGCCAGTAGGATTTACATGTCTGAATTCTTTGTTATTCACATATGTAAAGTATAACTGGAGTAAAATATAAACTGAGGGATAAGATCCTACACCAGAAGTTTCAAGTATGGGGATAGTCTGAAAGGAAAGCATGTGAAATGCTTCCTGGACAGCTGTCTGTAAAACGCCCCTTCTGTGTAAAGGCACCTTGTGGTCTCTGCTTCCTTGCATCATGCTGCAGTCATGCTACAAAGGCAAAGCTGAAAGCCAATATGCAAATGAGTCCTGAAGCCGAAATACTATCTTTCTCCATTAGAGGGTGGTCCCTCCTCATCATGGTTGAATCCCACTGGCAGCAGGAGAAGACCTGCATTGCAGTCATCTGCGCTGCATTTGACATATGAATCAGGAAATGGCTGCAGCCTCATTCCATAGGCTCACCTTTAAACTTAGCAGCTAACAGAATTAAATAGCATACAGGCACACACAGTGAATATATACATCTACCAATATGTGTGTATACATGTAAATGTAAGTATGTATGTATAGTTATAGATCATATGCATATATGTGTGTGTGTTCCTATAGATACATATATATGTACTGTGTACGTATAAACAGATACATACATGCATGGACACATCTATAGAACTAAGGCTATGTAAAAGATTTTATTTTGTTGCACTAGCTGCAGCAAAAGGAACTAAATTCACCATTATATTACATTGGCTCTTCTGTAAATACACAGCAAATAAAAGTCATTTAAGCTGCCCTAGTGGAATGTTCTTCTATAAAAGATTTCCTTGCACAGATATGCATGTTAAAAGACACACAAACATGTTACTTGAAGAGACTGGTCAGACTAAGCAGTCCAAAATTTAGAAATTACAAACTTCTACTTTTCAGACAAATCTTATTTCACTGTTGTATGAATAAAAATTATGAAAAATATATTATTTCTCAATAAATGCAATGTGTCTTGTGGGCAAATATTTTCATGCAACATGTTTTTAGGTTTATGTGCATGTTGTATCATACTCTACTATGTCTGTGTGATGGCTCAGGTATTTATGTGAAAAATACACAATACAAACAATTATGCAATATACTACAGAATCAGTACAATAAGAAAGAGTAAGAGACACGTTTTACTGGCATATATTGTTCACATACATTTGCAGCTACATTAGCTTAATAGTTCATTAGAACTGCATATTAGAAAACTGGAATTGTGTACAACAGCCCTAAAGAGGACTTCATAGGATTTTCTGTAAATTGCCAGAAAATTCACTTTTGCCTAGAGACCAAATAGAGAAAATTTGAACCCCAAAAGGTAAATGCCTTGGAAAGTGATGAGCATGGGGAAGCAGAAGGTTATGATCAAAACTGTTTGGCAGTTCTGTGCGAGATCTCCCACTGGTATAAAATGACATTTTTCTATTAAAGACCAGCTGGGCTCTTATCATTAGTAGGAAGAGTCAGCCCCTTCTATAGGGTCTAATTCTACAGACATTGAACAATCTTCCCCTCATCTAGCAGTGGGACAAAAAATAGACAAGGGATGTGCTGAAATTGAGCGCATGTTAAAGTGCATTAAGTCAGGGACCTGGAACTCAGCACCTCCCAGGATTGAGCCCATAATGTACATACTTACCCCTAGAAGGCAAATCAACCAATGCTCTGTGTCTTTTACTTATATCTTGCATAGTTTCAATGTTCTAAAGGCATTTTCTCTTAGGAATGTTTGTATGCAAGGATTGTTCAGAGGCCCGTTTTTTAATTTCATCACATACAAATAGGATAGAAATGTCAAAAAGGCTGTATAGGGAAAAAGAGATCTGTTTGGAAAAGATAACTTTTCAAAGAAGAGAGTTCTTTTATTGGTCTCCCTGCATTAAGATTTTGGTATTAGTTCACATGTAAATGCTAAAAACTAGCTTTGTACATGGAATATTTTCTATATCCACTTCCATGAAATAAACAAACAAATAAATATGTATTTACCTTTGCTAATGGTGTAAGGTCAGGGATTTGGAGCAGTAAAACAATTATTTCAGGATCATTACTCTCTCCTCAAATTTCAAAGGTGCACAGCATCTGGCCTTGCTATTCATCAGTACACTCTGTCTCCTAATCCCAAATTTAACAAGAATGTACTTTCAAAAGAACATAGATACTTTTCCTCCTAGGATATGCAGCAGAACAGCAATAATCTATGCAAGTTATAGATACACACCATACTTATCACAAGACAATTTATGCTGTGCAAGTGGAAAGCAGAGATCTTATTAGAATAAGGGTGTTGTCATCATGCATCAAAAAAACTCAGGCAGCTGTAGTATGGACGAGGCTTAATATTCCTTCATTTCCCATGCATGCCTGTTTCACAAGCCCACCCCATCCCTACTCCATTGAGTTACATTTAAAACTACCTGGAGAGCCTTTTCATGCAGGGCTCGTGTTACTCATTGTACATATGGTGTGAAGTTCACAGATGAGAAATGTGAGTGCCTAAAATAAATACTACATGAACCCTGAGAAGTGTGAGGGCCCTTGGGAGTTCAGCAAATGAAATGCCTATCAGTCTCTGACATAGCAGACGCTCCCTACAATTGGCAGCTTCATGCTTCATTATGCATGGATCAGATATATAGGTATAGCCCCAGGCAAACTCCCTGGTTTAATGGAGAAGTGCATGCTGGGGAAAGGCAAATGTCATTTGCCCATGAATTTGAAAGATGAGGGGAAATGGGGAATGGAGTTGATTAATCAAATATATGAGGGGTTGGTTTTGTACTATTTATCCTGGAGTTTCCTTATGGAGAGTTATTCTCAGCATTATGTGTATTGCACATTGTGTATGTGGTGGATTTGACAGTTTTTAAAAATGCAATTATTCTTGTCCATCCAGCTGACACATCCACAAAAAAAAATAATAATAAGCAGCCAGACTTGTTTCCTAGGGAAAAAATAATTAAAAAGTGTTGCTGCTTTTTATAATCCTTGGAACAGGCCTTGTGTTTATAGCATAGGGTCAGCAGGCAGGCTTGCTGAAATTTTGCGGAATCTGTTAAACATCATTAAAACATACCATGCTGCCTTAATGAATAAAAATGATTCTGGAGACCTAGCTATAAAGGAAAGATATTCATGGGTATTCCCTGTGCAGGGGAAAAAAAAAAACAAAAAAAAAAACACACAATAGTTTGTATCACATACATGCAGTTCTAATTAAAGCAGACAATGACAGCAGTAAAGCCATCCTGCTCCAAAATGCAATGTTAAGGCAAGCAAGGAATGATGGGGATCATTACTGAGAATTTTGTGGAAAAGAATAAATGCTTAAAATGTTTATGGGAAAGGAAAATGCATTTCATTGTCCTCTGAGGAAATTCTGATCCTGAGGGATCAAACAAGTGAAAAAATACTACTGAGTGTTGGTGTGTTTTAATGAAAACCCTCCCTTCATCCTACAGAATTCCCACTCTAAGATTTCAATCAAGATATGATCAGTCATTTCAATGTTAAAATATAAATTGTAAAACCCTTTTGTATTATGCCAGTAACAAAAATTCCAGTTTTTCTTAAGCTTATTTTATTTCCATGAACTTACAGTGGTTTAAAACTGTTTTTGAGTCTGAAGCTGGGACTATAAAGGAAGGCAACTCTATAGAGCGGAGACATTTAAGAAGTTAAGCCTTCAACAGCTGTAAAAAAATAGAGTGAGAAAGAAAGGAAAAGAAAAAAAATCCACTAATGTCTCTCAATGCTCTTTCCATGTGTTCAGACAAGTTATGGCTAGGAATGTAAAACTTGAATTTGAGGAAAGTGCATCTGGTGAAGATTAAAAAAGATAAAGGGGAAAAATCAGTTTGATGTACACTTCAAAATGCTGTTCATAATATAGTTTGTTTTATTACTTGAAAAGAGGGTAGCACTGTTCTTTTATGTCTAGTTTTTAATCCTATGCTTTTAAAGTATCTTTTATTTGCTCCTATTTGAGGTGAACTGCCCCACTTCAAGCTTTAAATCTAGTTTGAGGATTTTAACTGTAAAGTGGCTGCCTTTGACTAATCTTCTGAAGTCATATTTTATCCTCTGTTTTACCAGTCAATAGGCTGTAGCAAATATGTGATTCTCTGCAGTGCAGTACAGCTCAAGGCCCTTCAAGAGAATCAAGAACATAGGTATTGAATCAATAATATACTCAGCCTGATGGGTTGTCATGGTGGGGACAAGGGAGTGGTATTGTAACAGATCTGATGAATTATAAATACGAATATAGTCAAATTTCTTCATGTGAATTCAAACCCCTCTTTCTTATCTCTTTACCGCCATCACACACAACACACAGATTTAAATTCTTTTCAATCATTTTTTGATGCTTGATTAGTAGGTTGGAAAGTGAACTTCAATATGTAAGCCTCATGCATTCCTTCAGTACCCCAAAAATCCTACTGAAATCAATTGGAAAATTTAGCTGTTCATAAGCTACTTTTTCCTTTATCTACAAGGTGGTTAGGCAACAGAAAAGAAGAAAAACTTGTGCTGTATCTAAGTTTACAACACACTTCAAAGATGATCAGTACCACAAACCACAAAACTTAACCATGGTCGCCATCTTGAGCAAAACAACTTCATTTTGCTGAGGTCCGGGAAATGTTTGCAACAAAACCTGAATCACCTCAAACCAAAGCGGACTATGGATGATTTAAGGTTTCTCATTAAACAGTGAGGTATCATGACTTTGTCCCACAGTTACCTCATGCCCCCCTCCCGCACGTTGTATACCTGTTGTCTCTTGTCTTTGTGAATATATTCTTCAAGGCATGGACCATCTCTTTCTTGTGTTTGTGCTACATCTCACTCAGTGGGGCTTTGATCTAAGAACAGTGTCCTCAGGAAGTATTAAAATAAGACTAAAAAGCAATAATATTTATTATACTGCTTGGAGCACAGACAAAAAAGGTGAGTCTTGGTGCTTTGCACTGAGTTTTGCACTTGTATGTTCGAAAGGCAAAATGAATTCCAGAATGCAAATGCATGCATCCTAAGCATAATAATTATTTACATTCAAACACAGCAGGCAGAAATGACGACTGAAATGTCCTTGAAGTGGACATAAATTAAATTTAAGCCCATTTTAAGCAATCCTTGTACTGCCAAAATGATGTAAACAGGCTTCAATGTAAATGAGGATCAGAGGAACACAGAACAAAGCGAAAACATCTGATTTTGCATGGATACATTTTAATTATCAGACCAGTGTGTTTTATCAGTGAAAAACAGAAGCACAAATCCATCCCTTGGAAAAGTGAACATAAAATTGCTATTGGCTACAGTGGGTTATACATGAGCTTAGGTGAGGTCAATTGTAGTCGAATGGTTTTTATTTACATGCCACCATCAAAAATCAAGTCCATAACATAAAAATAAAATGACCTTCAGTATTTGCAGACACTATTTTCTATCTGGGGTTTTTCCAAGCCATCAGAACTTTATGGATGCCCCATTTTCTCTTTGCACTTGTCAATCAAAGGCTCCGCGCAACCAGAGATCTCCTGCTAGCAGAGGAACATGCCGCTCTGTCAAGATCAGGGTGACCAGCAACACTTATACACAATTCTGAGCCAAATGCACTAGCTGTGTTTGGCTGCCTTGCACCACAGGAAAGGAAAGTGCTCCCAACCCTTGCTGGCTTCAAAGTAACAACTTAAGCTTGGGTACAAATCCCAGTGTAGCTAGAGCTAAGTACTGCAGTGTTAGCCACAAGTCTAAAGGAAAGGCATCATGGATGCCTGTACACAAGCACAGAGCCTTCTCCTAAGCACTGTAAGTGCAGCACATCAGAGCAGACTTGATTCATTAAGTTTGCTGAAGCATGGTAATTACAGCTGTCCAGCATCCTCTTGTGTACCAGTGTCCCCAGCATTTCAAAATGGCAGCGGGGGCACTTGAACTAAAGCTCATTGAACTAGCTTTTGTTTAAGTGTTCCTGCCACCATTTTGAAGTGCAGGGACACTGATATAAAAGACACTACCGCACTTTAATTAGTGGCTCTCAGATCCACTCTAATTAAAGTGCCACGCCCTCGTCCCCTGAGCACATGTAAAAGTGTCCTAAGTGCTGAAAGCAGTTTGCACAAAACTGGGCTGAGAACTGGGCTTTGCGTCTCTTGTCCACCTCCTATCCAGGTGTCCTGGGAGTGCTGCATCCTAAAAAAGACCATTTACCACAAGTCACTCTATTTATAGCACTCCCCATCCTGGATGATCCCCATGACCAGAGCTGAGAACCCATGAGAGGGAAAGTCGAATGCACAAAGAGCACCCCATCTTAGTGAAGCTTATTGCCTTTACTAGCCATATGCTTCAGAGGGCAGGAATTGACTGACAGAGTTCCTGACAGGGAGGATCTATATCTTTTTGGCAGATCTGTCACAAATTCAGCCTGCCCTCTCCAAGTGCTACTCTGATCCTTTTCTTCTGTTTTCTGTTCCCTGCTCTGTGTTCCCTCTTCAGTTGCCATGTGCCACACATAGAGGTTGTCCATGCCACTTGTGGCATGCAAGCTGTAGGTTAGCTACCCCTTTTTTATATGATGACATCCCATGCACCAAGCTGCCCTGAATTGCTGCCAAATTCTAGGGCAGGGTAATTGGCAAGTATCCCCCCCCCTTTATATCTTCCCCTACTTTGCCTCCCTCATCTTTTTTATATTCCCTAGCCTTTGCTTGCTCTTACTTTCTGTCTTCCCCCCACCTCTCCACAAGCCTCTGATTATCCTAGAAGACTGACACATTTCTCACCCATTGTTTCAACCTCCCCCCCACCACTCACTGACCCTTACTGCTTCCTCCCTTTGCTCCTCCTCTGCAGATGCCACAATATGAAGTCTCCATAGTAGAGTTCAAAGCATGATTTACTAAATATTCCAAATGAACTTTCACCTTGGAGCTAGTAACATGCATCATGTGGAGAAGCACAAAACTCCTATTTTGTGAATGCCACAGTAAATGTTGCTGTGGTCAAGCCTAAGTTAATTAAAGAGAAGTTAGTTAATTAAAGAGATGTCAGCTGAAGTCAGGCTGAAAGCAGAGCAAAGACTTAC
>NW_017729028.1:2692877-2699731 GCF_001723915.1 Gavialis gangeticus | reverse complement strand
CCCAGCCCAGGGCTGAAAGCAGAGCAAAGACTTACATGTTCAAAAAGGCGTAAGTTTTTGTAGGCGACAACCTGCTTTGTCATGTATCATCTGACAAAGTAAGCTGCCGCCTACAAAAGCTTATGCCTTTCTGAACAAATTATCCTTTAAGGTGCCGCCCTGCCCTGCCTTCTCCCTAAGACAATTAAGTTTGCCTCTGAAGGCCCATTGTGCAAACAACACAGTTAGGGATAGAAGTGTTAAGGATAAATGTGTTGCCAAGCATTGTAACAGGAAGACTTGCAGAAGTGAGGTTGTTTTGTTGTTTGCTCATACTTCAGGAAGGAGGCTTAATGTTGTGATAGCAACATTTTACAGTGCTTATCCACTACCAGGCCAGTTAATCACTCCCATGTAATATGCCATATTGATAAAGCTTTTATAGGGACAACTCAATCCTACAATTCAATACTAAGTGCCAGATAATTCCCTTTTTGCTCCTTTTCAGTATAGTTCAGGTAATACAATTTACAATCTCATCTAGTTATCAGAGCTAAAAGTCAATCATGCATCCCCCCTAGACATGAGAACAAAGCCCTATCACCCTTTATGCTACTTAAATCAACAATACACATGTGTACACATTCCTCTTGCTATGTGATGATTGTGACAACACGTTTACAATTCACATATTATATATGTAATCCTCACCAGCATGCTAGGCCAGATGATATGCCACATTCTGGGTCCTCAGGGTGCCAGTAGCCCTGGGAACCCCCTCAGGCAGGTCTGCTGACTGAGGTATGTCATAGAGAGGTGTGTTCCTCACCCTCACTGCCCAAGAATTTACTTTAAGTCCAGTAAACAAATAGGTTTCTTTATTATACACAACTATATATAGAAAAATAAATAAACAAGAGAAGAAATATATATATAATATAATATCAATTGTTAATAATGAAACCAATACATTTGAACAGAATTTACAACTGCAACAATAGATGAATAATTCCATCACACTTGGTTCCACTTGCATCAGACAACCTCAATGATTACATTCACCTGGTTATAACACTTTAAAACAGTCTCCTCCCCATAACCCAGGCTGATTTCCCTGTGGTCACACTCCCCTTCCCATAACACTGAATGGCAACACAGCTTTAACTATGATCTAGCACTAGGTGGCAGAGGCAAGGGTTTTACAGCTCCAGTGAAGGTGGACTCTTTACTCTTTCTTGGTAACTCAACAAAAACAAGTCTCTGACCAGCCACTGCAGGTAACAGACTTATCTTTAGGTTCCTTTTGAAAAAAATACACCTCCTGCAAACACTTGGGGTTTAGTGTCCCCTCACACACCCAATCCCTCTCTGAGCTGTCTCTCCCCACCTGTACCTCCATATGCAGACAGGATTCCCTCTGCAGGTCTCTCTGCAGTACAAGCCTTTCCAGCCCAAACAGAGGACTTCCTTCTGCAGGTCCCTAACCAGCCAGCTCCTCCCAGCTCCCAGATAGCTTACCAACCCCTTCCCACACTATTCCTGGGTACCTGTGTCCTTGATTGAACAGCTTCAACCCTGGTGGGGAATCAGCTTCTCTTGGGATGACTCCGGTTCTCCTCTGTCCTGGAGTCTGCACCCCAGCAAGCCTCAGCTCCATCTGCCTGGGAGGAAGAAGGGGCTGAGTCTTTGCCCCTCTCTCCAGGCTGGTGTTGATCTCCTCTGGCTTCTACTCCCCTCAGCTTTTATGGCTCTATAGTAGCCAACCAGAGCTCAGGGTTTGCAATGGGGGCTCTTGTTACAGTTCAAATCCTCCAGTAAAAAGTATGCATTGTGCACTGTATACTCTCCATTTGGAAAAGCTATTGCACCCTCTGCAAACTTCTCGCCCTATTTCTTGCAAAGTTCTTAGGCACAGCTCACCCTTTCAACTTGCAGCCAAGCAAGACTTTGCAGCTGTTACATATAGATTGCATCACCTTTTCTTTACTGATTCAGAAGTAGTTAAAATGAAGCTATCCATTCCTCCTAATAGATACAGTAGAACTTGCTCTACTGTGAGAGTCTGAATTCCATCTAACTTTCTCTTGTACATACCAGACTTTTCTTCCTTCCAACACAATGTTTTCAAAATTGCAAGAAATCCAAGCAAGGCAATGTTTTCAACATAGATCAAGAGTCTTTCAGCTTTCCATCATTCCATACACAGTATATTAAAAATAATGAGATAAATATAAATGTACGAGTTAAGAAGGCATTTTAAAGGTTCTCTTACTGAGAGATATAAACACTAAAAACTGCAATAAAACATGTTGCTAGAAGTTCTAAAAAAGAGCACTGAAAGAAGAATAAGTTACCAGAAATCCACTTTTTACACTAGGAAATTATCACTAGAGATGATGGATTCTTCATCTAATAGGTCTACTTCATGCTAGATAACAAAAGAAAGAAGTTTTTAACTTATTTCCTCCTTTGTTGATAAAATGAGCTCATTTCCCATTGCAAAGGTAAACATGTTGCTCAATACGTGCTGCTGAACATCTGTAATTCCCTCCCCAAGGTATTAAGATTTTCAGGAAGGGGGAGAAAGCTAAAATGAGAAAGGGGATCCACAGAGTATTGCCATTCAAAAGGAAAACAAGGAAGTAGTGGCCTGATCACAGGTGGAGAAATTTGATAGAAGAAGGTTTTTCTGAGTAGCAAAGCTAAAGCATAATCAAATGATTGGAAGTTGAAGATAGATAAATTCAGATTCAAAATAAGAAATGTTTCAGTGATTAATTGCCCTCACTAAATATAACTGACCATGGATTGTGGTGGATCACATTATCACTAGCAATATTTTAATCAAGACTGGATGGTTTTTTCTAAAAGATATGCCAAACTTCAAATAGGAATTAATTCATGAAAGGACTGTGCCCTGTATTAAACAAAGGTCAGAATGGATGATCACAACAGCCCCTTCAGGCTTTAAAATTACGGATCTCTGAATAATATTTTTGTTTAAAGAGAAATGTTTGGGATTTCAGGTCTGAATGCAGCTTCAGGAACTGAAACTGCCATGTATTAATTCACATGGCTTCCTGGTAAAGCCTCTCTCTCAGAGGCTAGGGACAGAAGTTACACATAAACTGGCTTAAATCATCAGAAATTGGTTTAAGCCTGAAACAGAACAATAGTCAGAGCACGTAAACCAGTTTCAAAATGGATTAAACTGGTTTAAGAATAACCTGGTTGAATGCAATATCAGACTTAATTGATTTGAGTCAAACTGGTTTATACAATGTCCAGCCCAGACCCTTTGCTGGTTTAAGCTAAATCAGACACTCCCAGCATGGTCTCTGGGCTGGGTGGGGTTTCTTAACTGATTTGGGTCAAACCAGTTTATGTAACTTCTGCCCCAGAGCCCTTCCTTGTTCATGTTAAATTACAGTCTACCAGCATGCTTTCCAGCCCTGGCCCAGGCTGTGCTGTCTGCTTCAGCACAGAATGGTTGTGGGAGGAGGGGGAGAGAGATGAGGACTGCCCCCCCCCGGTGAACTCCAACTGGGATCTGGGGCCAGGGAGGGGGTTTAAATTTCCCCTCCACCAAGTACAGAGGTGTCATGTCCTGCTAAAAATGTACTGCTGGCTGTAACTGAGGATTACAAATCCCAGAGGCACCTGGAAGCTTGAAGAGAAAGTGATGAGCAACCCTGCAGAGTCCTGCTGCTTTAATTCTGGATGGCAAATCCCAGAGACCTTGGGGCAGCAGAAAGAGGAAGTAAACACACAGCCCATGCTGGCTATGTGCCAGAAAGCGGTGCTCAAGTCTAGCACCCTCTGGATTCGGGCCTGAGCCACTGCAGATATGTGGCTGCATTTTCTGAATCAAAAGTGAATGTCCAGTTGTTTTTCAGTTTAATCTCTGCAGTTTAGCCTAACCTGCAAAGACTGAATTGATTCAGCCTTGGGCTTTTTGACTGACTGTACTTAGCCTGAGTGTGAGTTACTGACCCTTGTCATCAGGGCATTTGTCCATCTCCATTTTAATGTTTGTCGTTTTCATAGTTGCATTTATAGTGGTGTCTTGCCAACATTCTCTGATTAGCTAATATAAGTGAGTCCTTCCCCTTTCTGCGAAGTTCAGCTCCCAGTTTATGGAAGAAGATCTCATGATTAGTCCCTTCTTAGTGCATCATCGAACCTGCACTTTGTACATTTTTTCTATCACTGCAGTCCTCAAGGCTGTCCAGTTCTTTCTTGATAAAATCTCAGTTCTCCTCTGTATTGATAAAGCCTCTGAACTTTACATCATCAGCAAATTTCATCAGGACATTCAATCTTTTTGTGTCATGGTTGTACATGAAAATATTAAACAAAGTCAGGCCCAAGACTGATGCTTGGGAAGCTCCATTAATAACTTTGCTCCAGCTCTATACTTCCCTTCTACCACTGTCACCACCTTAGCTTCCCTACAGTTCTAAAGTAGCATTACATCCTGTTGGTTTCCATAGTAGGCCATGGGTCCATCTTGCCCAGCATGACAAAGAGTAGATGCTTAAAGAGAGAGTAAACTGTGTATGGCCAGGAATTTTTTTCCCACACTTCCTCTATCACTTGCAGGCTCCAGCATTTAAGGTCTAGGAAGTTATAATTCAAAGGCTATATCCCTAACACCCATTCTCAATATCTTTGATACCTCTCTCCTCTAAGAATCTGTCCAATCCCTTTTCGAATCTAGCTAAACTGGCAGTTTCCACAACATCTGGTGGCAATGAGTTCTACATTTTACTAACTGGTTGAAATCCTTCAGCAGACCCATCCAGAAATAGCTGGGTCTTATTAGTAGCATTTGTGTTCCAATCTATCTGGGAAATTAAAGTTTCCCATAATGACACAATTCTCTGTGGTTTTTCTCTCTCTGCTAAGAATACAGTGATCTCTATCCAAACTAAGTTGCAATTGCAACTAAGCCATAAATACTACCAGCTTTACACTGTAGCCAAAAACATTCCAGGCCAAAGACTAAGGGTGAGATTACATGTTATAGTTAGCCAGTGCTAATTGTAAGGAATGTTAGTCAGTGCTAAGGTTAGTTTGTACTAGTGATCAGTTACAAATTAAGGGCTAATACCCTCTCAAACATGCATTGTTCAGACCTGCAACTAGAGGGGCGGTGAGCAGAGATGTAGTTAGGGGCTGCAAGTCTGCATTATGGATGCCTGGCTTGCCATCTCTCTAGCTACTGAATAGGCTACAGTACAGGCCTGGGTGTGGCAAAGGGGGGAAAGGAGCCCCCCTGTGGCACCTGACTTGCTTTCCAAATCACCCCACTATGTGTACATGTGTCTTGGGCCATGAATGCAACTCTGAGGTGCTCTGTAATAAATCATAATAATGCTAATGATGTTTCAGGGAGTGTAGGCCTGGACAAGTCTGTTGAAGCATCATATGCAATGACCTAGCCCTTTCACCCTTTTCTTGCAATAAAAGCTAAAAAAATGTAATGGGTAATGAAGCCATTGTTTAGCATGAATCATAGAAATATAGAAAATTATGGTTGGAAGGGACCACAGGAGGTCATTTAGTCCAACCCCCTGCTCAAAGCAGGACCAGCCTCAACTAGATCATCCCAGCCAGGGCTTTGTTTAACCAGGTTTAAAAACCACCAGGGATGGAGATTCCAAAACCTCTCTGGGTAATCTGTTCCAGTGCATTACTACCCTCCTGGGGAGAAAGTTTTTTACTAATATCTAACCTAAATTTCTCTTGCTGCAACTTGAGACCATTGCTCCTTGTTCTGTTATCTGCCACCACTAACAAAAGTCTAGCTCCCTCCTCTTTGGAGCCCCCCCTTCAGGAGTTGAAGGCTGCCATTAAATTCCCTCTCAGTCTTCTCTTCTATAGAATAAATAAGCCCAGTTCCCTCAGTCTCTCCTCAGAAGTCATGTGCCCCAGCCCCTCACCATTTTTGTTGCTCTCCAACAGTCTCTCTCCAATTTGTCAACATCTATTCTTAGTGGAGGGCCCTACTCTAGACAATAAAGTGAATAAGAGCCAACAACGTATCCTTGTTGTGAAGAAGGCTAACAGCAAACTGCGCTGCATTAGTAGAAGCATTTCCAGCAGATTGAGAGAAGTGATTATTTCCCTCTATTCAGCATTGGTGAGGACACATCTAGAGTCTCATAACCCACCTCCCACCCCCGGTGCTTTTCCACAGAGCTGCTGCTTAGTCAGTCAGTGTTCAGCCTATAGCAGTGCATGGGATTGTTCCATTCTAACTGCAGGACTTTGCACTTGTCCTTATTGAACCTCATGAGATTTTTCTTGGTCCAACTGGCAAACTTGTCGAGGTCTCTCTGAATCCTAGCCCTACCCTCCAGTCTATCTGCTGCTCCCCTGAGCTTAGTGTCATCTGCAAACTTGCTGAGGTTTCACCCCGTCCCATCTTCCAGGTCATTGATAAAAATATTGAACAAAACCAGCCCAGGATCAACCCCTGGGGTACCCCAGTTGATACCACCTGCTAAAAAGACATTGAGCCGTTTATTACTACCCTTTGAGCCTGACAATCCAGTCAGCTTTCTATCCACCTTACAGCACCCTCAAGTGCACCACCTAAGGCCCCATGGACTTGTACACATCCAGCTTTCATAAACAGACTCCAACCAGTTCTTTAGTCAACTGCTCACCTCCTCCCTAAACTGTGCTGCCAGGTGCAGTAATCTAGGAGAAGATCTTTCCTGTGAAGACTGTGGTGAAAAAGGCATTGAGCACTTCAGCTTTTTAGCACCATCTGACACTAGGCTGCCTCCCTCATTCAGTAAGGAACCGACACTTTCCCTCATCTTCCCCTTGTTGCTGACATAATTTTAGAAAACTTCTTGTCAATA
>NW_017729028.1:2682198-2687877 GCF_001723915.1 Gavialis gangeticus | reverse complement strand
GTCAACTGCTCACCTCCTCCCTAAACTGTGCTGCCAGGTGCAGTAATCTAGGAGAAGATCTTTCCTGTGAAGACTGTGGTGAAAAAGGCATTGAGCACTTCAGCTTTTTAGCACCATCTGACACTAGGCTGCCTCCCTCATTCAGTAAGGAACCGACACTTTCCCTCATCTTCCCCTTGTTGCTGACATAATTTTAGAAAACTTTTTTGTTACCCTTCATATCCCTTGCTAGCTACAACTCAACTGTGCTTTGGCCTTCCTGATTTCATCTCTGCATACCCAAGCAATATTTTTGTACTCCTCCTTAGTCATTTTTCCACGTTTCCACTTCTTGTAAGCTTTCTTTTTTGCATTTTAGCTCATGGAACAATTTCCCACTAAGCTAAGCTGGCCTTCTTCTGTAGTTGCTAGCTTTCCTGCACATCAGGATGCACCTCTACTAGTGTCACTAGTCTGGTGCCACTCTAATCATGAGAGTATTAAATGGGGGGGAAGCATTTGGTGTATAGAGTGTGTGCAAGTGCACAAAATGCATTTAGAGGGTGATGATGGAGGGTATTATGACAGCAGTTTCTGACCCTTGGAAGTCAGCAATGGATCTCAGAGGGGAGTTCAATGTTATTCAGTGTTGATAAGTGCGAAGTGATGCACATGGGAAAAAATAACCCAAAAGAGGAATGCACAATGAAGGGCTTTACATTAACTGTTACCCCGCAGGAAAGATCTTGGAGTCATTGTGGGCCATTCATTAAAAACAGGAATCAGTGTTCAGCAACAATCAAAAAAGCAAACACAAATGTTGGGAAAAATTGAGAAGGAAAGAGTAAAGAAAACAGAAAGTATCATTACAATTCTCTTTAAATCTGTGGTGAGATAGATAAAGAAAGATATAGAATACCTTGAAAAGGTATAGAGGTACAGGGCAAAAAGGATGATCAAGGATGTGGAGAGCATAATAATATAAGTGATGCAGGCAGCTGCCTAGGGCAGCATATAGTAGGGAGTTGCAAAAATGGTGTCCTGGGTGGCCAGGCAGCCTGCTGGCACTATGGGCAGGCATGTAGCACATGCATTCAGCCAGGTCTGGGACTGGCATGATGCCACCACAGCAGCAGTACAGGCTGTAGCACAGATAGGGGCTGGACAGAAACAGTGTGAAGAAGAACAAGAACTTCCTCCTCAGTTGGGAGAGGATGCCACAGCCCAGCAACTCATTCCCCTCTATAACATGGATTCATAGGGCTGGGGCAGGAGGTGTGGCTGCCATCTCTAACCCTCTCGCCCGGCATAATCTGTGGTTGGTTTAGGTGCAGAGGTTCCAGCCAGTTCAAAAGGAATTTGGACAAGTTTATTGAACATGATAAATAATGATGGAGCCTCTGGGCATGTCCAGATGAGCATGGACATTTGTTTCCCCACTTGTGCCACTGTTACTTGTCCCTGGAGAACACCTGTGCCACATATGCTCTGGTGTGGGGCAGGTTACCCCAGGTCGGGTAGGGGAGGCTGGGGCCAGCAACTGGTGGCCATGGCAGCCTTCCTAGGGTCCTGGGTGCCTCCAGGAGCTGCAGCCACAGCACTCCTGCATCAGGCCATGCAACACTATTGCACAGTAGCAATTAATTACTGCGCAGTCAGCGTCTCGTGTAAATGTGGCCAGTGTGATCCTGAGCAGCAGAGCAAGACCCTCCAGACAGGAACTTCAGTTCTTTCTAGTCCTGGAAGGGAAATCACCACAGCCAGTTAAAAAGTATTAAGCTTAGCCATAGCCAATGTCCTAATGTTACAGCCTCCCACGAGGTTCCTGGTGCATAACTAGCATAGAGCAGTAGGGTCACATCATCTTGGACTCGTGGAATGACCAGCAGTAGGTACAGGATTTTTGCATAAGGAAACCCGTCTTCAGAGAGTGAGAGGAGCTTACTCTGGACTTCCAGTGCCAGAGCATACCAGTGTACCAGAAGCCAGTTGTTACTGCCATCTGGAAAGTGATGACCCAGTGCTGCCACAGTAATTTTAAGACTTGGAAAATACTGAGGAAAAATATCTGCAATAACCTTTGTTATTTTTAACTTGCGACTTTGCCAAACAGCTCTTGATAACATGCCCTAAATATACGCCTTTCTGACACAAGTAAGCATTGTCTGCATAAGTTAATATAAATAAAGGCCCCTTCTCTGCAGAGCTCTGCATTCCCATGGGAGGAAAAATGCATCTAGTTGACATATAGATGGTATCATTCAAGTATCCTCTCATTGACTATAAAAGAAACAGCAGCCATCACTACTATACAGTTTAAAATGTCCCCTTATAATGAATTAGTTTCATGCTTCTTTTCAGACAGCATATCAAAATATTTTAGCTGCTAGCTTAAACCTTGCTTAAGTCTCGCTGACACATGATCCAAAACAGCACAATAAGGCATGTTTGCAACAAAGTGCAATGCTGCTAAACTGTAAGTGCAAGGTATAATTGGTGAGATTAAAAGAGAACAGAATAAAAATTACACCCTTCGTAATGAGGTGTTGTTCCACTCTCCAAATGACACAGGTCTGCCATGGCAGCTGACACCAGCAAAAATGTCAAACCTCTCTACCAAGTGAAACTCCACGCAGAATACAGCTTGTGCTACTCATTTACCAGCCTTGTTAAACCTCTCACTGAAGTGACACATACACTTTCAGTAATAAGATGGCTCTGTAGCAGGAGTTAAAGCCCTGCCTCAAGAACATAGCATGGATAGATCTATAGAATTACTGAAATGGCTTAAAACAGTTTTCCTATGAACCTTTACCAATGTGAATGCTACAAATTTATTTCTGTGAAGCTGCTGTTGCAGTGTGTGTGAAAACTTGCTTCAAGGTTTTTAAACCAGTATTTGTTTTTCCCTATGGCATGACACTGCTATAACTGGTATATTAGGAACATATTAATACCTGCTAATTCATTAGAATTCAAGCGTGTAGACAGGATTTTCCAGGATTCTCTGAATGCAGTTTAGGGTTGTGCTATCCATTGATCCAGATAAGACTTAAATAGTATTTGATATCTATCAGTGGTTACTAATGCCTGATTAGGATATAGGTAGCTTCTTTAAGTTTACATTTTACCTTTCCATTTTTGCTTGTCTCAAAACCAGAAGCTAATGTTGCACAGGGCTACATGAAGAAGATAGTAACTATGCTCAGGAAGTTGTATTTCTGTTGGAGACATGTTGCCAAGGTAGTGGTTCTCAACCTTTTTAGACTCAATGTACCTTTTATAAGACTGCATACATCTCTCATTAGACTCAAGACAACCTTCGGAAATTGTCGGCTACTAGCTTTTACTCATTTTTTGACTACAGAAAAATAATAAAACAATCCTTCTGTTGCAGAGGACACAGAAAGACCACAACAGATTGGTTTTGACACTAGGGATTCCTATTTGAAATCTCAGGTTTTATTTAATGAATAATGCATAGCTGTTTGCACACCTAACAGCTGTAGTGATAATATTGTGTAACATCCTTAAAAGGATCTCATGGCATCCCAAGACTGATAATTACTGCTATGGACTCCCAGTAAGTGGAACTGGAACTATTTTAGTCTATACAGATTATGCAACAGATTCATCTGAGCCAGCTATGAAGGTCCAGATCCAAATTCCATTTCATGTTATGCACTCAAATTATATTTTCCAGCCTCCACATGCTTTATTTTGGATCTTCTTAATACATAAGCCAGTGGCTACCAGAAGTATTAAAGAATTGGTTATGCCTAGGTGTATTTTTGTGCTAGAATACATTTAATACAATCTCAGAGTTAGTGGAACCATCAAAACAAAGTTGTGAATACTTTACCCACCATTACCCTCCAACTACTTCATACCATTCTGACACTTCAAAGAAGCCATAAACCTGTAGTAAGAGGCTAAATAAAGTGGATTTACCATTGCCTTACAAATCTGGAGTGTGATAAAGCAACCAAACACAAACAGTGAATCCAACCATTGGTTAATGCACTCAATTCCACCCAATGTGAATCCTTTTATTCACAAAATTGCAAAGCTGAATTTGCTCAATTCATCTGAATATCTGAATAGATGCAATTGACTCACTAATGCCTCAGGTAACAAAAATTGAAATTTGAACAGTAAATGTCAACACCAAATCCCTTGCATATAATCCTATTACTGTTATTTATACATATACAATATTGGAATATGCTTGACTATCAAGAAAATCTATAAATTATAGAACCAGTTTGTAAATGTTCTGTAAAGTCAAAAGACAAACAAAACATCCCTTAGTTTCGTATTCATTAAATACTTTTCAACCAGCTCTCTTTTCTACATAGCTCAGATTGTGATAGTCAGGGTTTATGGGTTTCTAGAGAGATCTATGGCCAGAATTATTGTTGATTTTTACAGTATGTCTCCTGACACTGAAATTATTGTGTACTCATATTTATTTTTAAAGACACTGTAGATAATACATGCATTGCTGTAATAAGTACTGTCTTCAGGACTCCAAAGGCTTATAGTAGGATCAGTGCTCACATTTAAGTATCACTGCTAATACTGATAATATTAAATTGCACATAAACCTCTTTGCTGGTTTGAGTACTGAAAAGATTCATATCTATTTAATGCTGCAATTCAGTAAAAAGAGTCAGAAATGGGAACTATAGATTCCTACCATATCTTAAAGGAGTGGGTTTTGTAATTTAATGCAGAAAGGCTACAAATCCCCAAAAGCCCCACTACAGCTATCAATAAATTGAACATTGTATATTTCATTTGAATACAATTTCAGCAAAATATTTTAAAATAAGTGAGTTTATATCAGTTAACAATCCAAAACTGTACTCCACCCTTTTGCCCTGCTCATTTTGCACCAGTCCACATAGGCAAACAAAGTCAAATGCCAGATGAACTATGCAGTTGGAGATCCTTTCAATCTAGAGGAATTCCTAGGCAGCATAGATAGCTCTAGCAGCCCCAATAAACAGTGTGGAGCAAAAGCATGGCGTACCTTGCTTTCCATGGCCTCTTCTGCACCAAACAGAGCTTGTCACAGAAGAAAATTCAGATCCAGATTTCCTGTTGCTTTATAACTTTATAGCAATTTTTACCAGTACATGTGAAAGTAAAATGCTACCAAGGTAGCGAAGTAGTATTTTACGCTCATTTGGCATAGGTGTAAATCAGAAGTCAGCAACCTTTTCAGGCCAGGGGGCCAAAAAAACGCAGCTCAGTTTGAAGCAGGCCACTGCTTCTGATCAGGCCACTGCTTCTGCCCCTGCTTCTCCCTGCTGCTGCTTCTTCCTGCTGACACATACATGGCCCACTACAGAAACCCCCCACCACCAAAGTGCTGCCACTGAATTGTGCTACTGCTGCTAGTATCTGGGCCTCATAGATTGGATAAAGTTGTTTGCTGCACCGACCCAGCTGCCAGGCATAAGTTTGCAGCTGGTGTAAATCACCATGAAGTCATCCAGGGTTTAAGGATACAGGTGTTGTTGTTGTTATTATTTAACCTGTTGCAGGAATACAAAATAAGAAGTGCCGTAAGAACTGCACACCCTTCTCAATTTTCTTTTGTGATTTCACTGCAGTTTCACTTTCTGCTGGATGAAATCAGAAGCAGTTAGGTATAAGAGAGGGGGAGGAGTGGCACTCTATATCAAGGAGGAA
>NW_017729028.1:2666731-2682187 GCF_001723915.1 Gavialis gangeticus | reverse complement strand
TCAGGTCCCCTCCGACCCTAGAAACTATGAAACTATAAAGGGACTAACTTGGAGCAATTACAGTTATAGCCTTTTTAGAGCTCCTTTATGCTAGCAGAACATTCTAGTGGGGCTTTAGCAGAAATCAAAATCAGGTGCCTTTGTTGATTACTGGTTTTGTGCTGGCCATAACATAAGTCCATTTTCTTTCTTTTATTATATGCCTGAAAGTCTTCAAGTTCCTGGGACAGATTCTCCAGGGTCCAAAGGGCATTTATATACATGCTCCAGGAGTGGAGGCGCTTTAATTAGAATGGTTCCAATTAAAGCGCCCGGAGCATCATGTGTATCACACTGAAAAATGGTGGTGGGGGCACTTTAAAGCTCTTCGAACAAGTTTTAGTTAAAGTGCCCCTGCCACCATTTTTCAGTGTGGAGACGCTGAGCTCCATGATGCTAGAGTCTGTTGAAGCACGGTAATTGCCACACTCCAGTAGACTCAATTAATTGCGTAATTATAGTGTATTGGAGCAGCCTTGCTGCCTGCGCATAGGCGCCCTAAGACTGCATGTGTCATAGCTGCAAAACATCATTGAATCAAGATCCCCCACACTTTTACACTTTACATTCAAGGGGGCTGATTCTTGTCTATATTTGGGAATCTGTTTACACCACTTGGGTAATATTAAAGGGCTTGAAAGTGCATATAAATGTAATGCAATACCTATGTTCAGGTCTTTTAATGTTTGTGAGCAGTGAAAAGGGGTTTTAGTGTAAATGAGTATCCTTTAAGGTGGGCAGGCATCAAACTGCGAAAGGTTCAGCCATCTCTACCTATGGACTCTTCCAGCTAGGCTAATAATCTCTAATTGCTCCCACCTGGTCTAAGATTTGCTCCCCAACCCTCCACCAGAAGGCAAACTGTTCTGTTCTGTTTACTACCAATATAAGCTATGTGGGTTACGGAAAACCGCATAACTTAGATCAATTCCTCCTTGGACTTTTTCAATGTCTGTATCTAGGCTAGGTTTAGAAGGAATCGAGACTGGAGGAGAATCTGGATATAAACAAAGTGGGAAGTGAGAAGCACTGGGAATGGGAAAAAAGTAATGATCATGGAGTTAAAGACAATTTGACAATGCTTACGCAGAACAGGGCCAAACATGGACTTCTGTGTAATGTAAAGACTTGTCAGAAAATATAATGAAAATACAATATGCATGGGTTCCTATAATCTCCTACAGAAGTCTAAAAAAAAGATGGGTTTTATGTTACAAGCAGAAAATTACCAAATCTGGGTTTTGTCAAGCAAAAGATGAAAGGAAAAGTTTCAAAATTACTGATTTGCCACAAAGATTTCCCTGCTAGCTGCTTCCTCCCGTTTATAGCAAGGGAACTCCAGCTTGAGCACCTCTGCTGATTGCAACCACAGGCTACGAATGGAAATGAAACTGAGTTTCATTTTCTGTGTCAACATTCTCCAGAATCTGCTTGGGGAAATGCATGCGAGTGCCTATACAGCTGTGTGCAAAAACTGACAGAGTAAACAGGCTAATCAGCTCCAACCATGCCTCTTGCAATCAGGCTCTCAGGAGAATTGCACACACTTTTTCCACACTGTTTCTTTTGAAAATAAGCACTCAAATTACACAGACAATCTGAATTGAATTAGTGACAGCTCTGGGCTAATGCAAACCCAACCAACTTCAGCAATCCTGCCTGTCAGCTTTGTTTTTTAAATATGTACAATGACGTGTGCTGTGCAGGACTGTGGAGCGCATGCCACCTTATGTTCTCTAGAGGCACTTTGTAATAACATGCCCACAATGCAGTACTGTATTTGGGAAGGAAGGTGATTAGCTCAGCAAGTAGCTGCTGCTTTTGATATCAGCATTCAGTTCCTCTGTTTTTGCTTTCTCAGATGGCAGAAGCTGACAGGATGCAACAGACTATCCATTCTTGAAAGACTCAGTGAACCTTCAACTAGTCATTTCCAAAAGTGGCAAGGAGTAGGGCAGGAATATCACAACATGACAGGGCAGGCAGGAAATGGAGCATACAAAGTGCTTCATCCTGTCTAGGTACTTATACTGTTCCCATCACTGAGCAACAGAAAAACCTAGACACTAGTAGGATTTTTCAAGCTGCTAAGGTGATTAAAACTACTGGGAATTTAGTTCCCAGATTCACTGGGTAAGATTTGAAAATATCAGCCTTAATACTGGGCTGGATCAAATCTGGGGAAACAAAATGACTAAGAATAAAAATTACATTTGAGTTTTCCTCATTTCATCCATTGACATTCAAAAATTGAATGAAAAGTCTTACTGAAAACTAAATTTCAGGAAAGCTCACACCTGATGAAGAATGCCTTACATTTGAAACTTTATCTAATTTTATCCCAGTCAGACAGTTGGTCCAATTAAAGGTATCACCCCCCAAAAATCCTTGCCTCTCATAATTTCTGGACCATCATGGTTATAACCTAATTCTACCACTACCGGGAATCTTCAACTCATATACAGATGTATTTTCTCTGTCTTTTTTTACCAGTTACTGAAGAAAGTACATTCATGTGTTCATGGTATTCATTCAAGAAAAAACAGGTGAAAAAGTTAAGTTGATATGTTCCCATGGAAATGGAGAGGTGTGTGCCCTTGCTGGTATCTTTTAGGAAAGAGTTTTGGAATTCACAGATGAGCTGCTGGAAAATCCCTGTCTTCATACATGTACAAGTTTCACTGAAATTTGACAGCTCCATTGTTTCAGCATATACAGAGGTCATGTGAGACCAAGTTCACACAGGGTAGGCTGATTCTTAGGGCGATCTGGACCACTTGCATGGAATGCTTTGATGTAAGGATGCAACCTTTTAATCTAACCAAGGGAATGCATCTTTGATGTCCTACTTTGGTTCTGTGCCTAGTATAGTTCTGCCAAAGAGGAGATTATTGGCCTTTGGCAGAGATTTCCAAACCAGCCTCAAGAGTTATGAATCCAAATTCCATTGAAATTCAATGGTATTTTGGCATCTACCTCTTTTGGACACCTTTGCAAATCCAAGCCTGTATCTCTAAATAGTATCAATTCTTAAGAGAACCAACTATGTAAACGAGTAAGGATAGATGGTAAAAATATTTTAGTTCCAGTCTGCTTGTGTAGGAATCTAAAACCACCATTTGGAGGCTACTAGTATTCTCAAAACCACCTCTAAATGGGACACCTTGCACCACAGGAACCTATTTTTTTATAGTTCTCATGCATAGTCATATTAGTGCTCACATTACTCCAGAGATAATGAGCTCCTCAGAACTCCTGTTCAAGTCAGAGCCCTGGAAGTCCCAAAGTGGGGTTCTCACACCTGGTGGAGGAATAACTACCTCCCTAGTGGGCCCTGCCCTTTAGGCATAATCTGACTACACTCACCCATATGCAAATCATACAAAGGATAACCAGGAAAAGAGAGTGTGTACTGAAAGAGAATAGAGACAGGCTATATTCAGGTGATTTGGCAGTAACGGGTTGTAAATGTGTCCATCGATGTCTAAGAAGGCCAATCCTAGAGCAGCAGGTTAGTGCTTGGTTATTGTGGTAGATGTTAGATCCAGTGGGAGAAGCCTGCACATGACTTGTTTTATGAGAAAGCTGTTGTGCATCAGCAACCGCTGGGATCTTGGCAGAAGAGAAACCTATATCCAGTGGCAAGGAGATCCAAAATGACTGGGGTTAATTTTCCACTGCAGTCTTCATCTGCCTTGGCAGCCTACTTCCATATGCCTTCTCCATCTGCCTGCTCCACCATTGAGGTCTTTATGTTATATTGGAATGTTCTTGTCTGATACCTCACCTTTGAGCGTACCACCATGGGTGACCCTACCAGGAGTATAAGACTCCCTAAAGTGTATCTCTTAGGGTCATTGGTACATGCAAGCCTCCCCACTTCATCAAGATGGCAGTCCATTGAGAGGATCCAGGTGATTAGGATGTGAGAGATGAAGGTTCAGATGATCTTGTTGTCTATCTTAAACACACATCCTAAGTGAGATCCGTGACTAAAAAAGCCTTTTTTGCATTCTCACCTGCCTGTATTATTCTCTTCTTCTGCTGAAATACTTCCATCTTTAATAAAAAATTAAGTAAGCATTTATTTTAGCAGGTATTTGAATTTCACTCTCATCATCCTCGATAAGTGCTCTAAATATTAGGCTATTGAATTCTGAGTTTCAATCCTTCTCTCTCTTACTTTTTTGCAAATGGGATAATATAGTTACTTATTTATGGCCAGGTAAAACATATAGGGGCCTCAGCATTACCCCTGTCTCTGTGTTTCATTCATGACCAGCTTATGTAGCTTTTCACTCAGCTTGCTTCTGAGATTCACTTTTTTAAGAATCAAAATGGTATCAGGAACCTGGGAACTTATCTCAAGGCTGAGGATTCCATGAGAAAGCAATATACCTAGCTGGCAGATAAGTCTTATAATGCCTAAGTATCTTTAAGGTTCTAGTCCTCAGTATCTAGTGATGTGATATATAATTTATTATGTAGGCCAGGTACACAGTAAAGTATATTGCAGTATAAATTATAGAATTTTATTGTAGTAGGATTTGTTTCCATAACAAAATTATAATGATCCATTTTGCCATATGGTTCTAAAATGGAAGTTTGCCTTTGACAAGATTTGACTATCTGATAATGCTGGGTTTGATTCACTGCAGTTTTATGATGTTGTAACTCTATTAAATTGAGTGGAGTGAAACCCCAGCCATGGTGAACCAGGCCTATTATATTTAGTTCCACCTTGCCATGCTGTTTTAGGAATTTAACATTTGATTAGAGATGTATTTTTTATAAAAAACAAGTTTGTGCACGTAGCAGCATGGGCAGAACATTATTCTTGCAGTTATGCATTCTCATAATTCATAAATAAACCCATATTTTGATTCACACTAGATCTGGAGGACCTCAGTGGGTAGGACTTCACAGCAATCAAAGGTGTGATTATAGGGTATACAGGCTTGCCCTCATCAGCTTTAAGCGTCTTAAAATGAACAATAATAATATCAAAGATTTGTCAGCATAGGCTTTAGTGTACCTGGCAATCCATATACATACCCTGGGTCTTTTAAAATCTTCTTCATACCACACTGAATCCATGATACCATGTTTTCACTGCTTTTGTTATATTTGCTAGCTATCCTAAAGCTGAAGCAGGTATGCCCACCGACAATCACACTTAAATTTGCTTCATGGGTGTACATTTAGGAATCCATGGAAGAGCAAAAACAAGTCATGCCAAAGGGTCTAGAAGATGTTCATATGTTTAAGATTACACGGAGGCCATATTTTTCATCTAAGGTGTCGCATGATTATGCAGATTAAACACTGGTCTGTATCCATTGATGGGAAGCAAGAGAATACATTATTTCCACCAAACTAGGTAGAATGTGCTTATTAAATTTAACTTTCCATCTGTGTCTTCTGGCATTTCTAGTAATAACACATTGTCTGGGCTTGGTCCACACTGGAATGAGAAACGGAGTAAACTATGGCATTAAAAAGTAATTCTCTGAAATGGCTTTTCTTTCTAATAAGTCCTTGTAATATATTATCCTGTACATGTAATTATGTGTGGCAATCATAACCATTACTTGCATTAAAATATATTTATCATTTGTTGATCATTTCAGAATGTTGATAAAACTAGAATTTAGATTGGCAAGCCACAGCTATTTCAGCTGATTGATAGATGCATCAGAAGAATACATATGAAAAGCACTGAGATTTTGCATTGTCTGATTAATTAAAGTATACACAGCAGATGCACTGACTCAGAGAGTGATGCATAGTTGACTTGAAATACATATACAATAATACATATAATCTATATCTATACACATTAGGGTTTGCGAAGCTTCAGTCCCTGATTTGATTTGGCGGAGATTCGGCCCAATTTGGTGGCCAAATATCCAAATCTGAACTGAATCAGGAGACCCTTTAATCTCTCTGAATCAAACTGGAATCCTCTGAATCAATTTGGAGAGATTCGGAAAGATTCAACGATTTGGACATAGACACAGCTTTAAATGTCTTTTCTACATACCTCAAGGTACCGGGTGGCAGCTTGTGAATCCTGAGATGCTGGGGCAGATGGAGCATCCCACAGAAGCATGGGGGGGGCTCCCCAGCCTGCTTGGCAGCAGACCCAGAAGTGGACCAGAAGCACTTCCGGTCCTCTTCTGGGTCCACCAGGGAGCACACTGGGGGCCTCCCTGTGCCCCCCCCCCGGCTCAGCGACCGGTGTCTCCTGGGTCTGGGGGCACCCAGGGTCCCCCTGCAACTGATTACCAATCTGGGGGATGCAGGGAGGGGGTGCATGGCATGCTCAGTGGTGGACCCAGAAGTGAACCGGAAGTGTGCCCCCCCCCCACACTCCTATGGGAGGAACCATCTGCCCCACCATCGCAGCATTCATGAACTGTGCCTGGTACCTTGATTTATGTAGAAAAAACATTTAAAGCTGTGTCTGTGGCTGAAGCACTAATTCTCCAAATCAGCATTGAACCTTCTGATTCAGATTCAGCCAGATTAAATCACTGTCCATGATTCGGGCCAAATCTGAATTGAATATGGCCCATTTTGCACAGCCCTAATACACATATATACATATATATATCATATATGTATGTATGTATGTATATATGTATATTATGTATTAGATAATAATATAATAATATGTAAAAATATAGGAGACTTTGGTACATCTCATGTCTAGTGACATATGGATTACATAGATAAGACTCACCATACCAGGTCAGACAACTGGTCTATCTAGTCAGTATCCTGTTTCCAAAGTGGCAAGCAGTGAATGCATTAGAGCAGCAGTACTCAACCTATGGCCTATAGGTTGGATGAGACCCTCAAATCCCATGTGAATGGCTCATCACCCATATAAACTCCACTGGCATATCAGAGCAGTTCCTGCCAGAGCTCTGAATAGTTACTGAACTCCCTTTGGGTTCACTGGTATGTCAGTGAGGCTCTGGAGCCCAGGGGGTGAACACTGCCACTGTTTGTTCCTCCCTTTCCCTCCCCTCCTACTGAATTCAGTGTCAGGAGAAAACGGGACAAGTGATGGTAGCATTCACCTCTTGAATGCTAGAACCATGCAAAAAAGGTGGCTCACCAGAACTTGTGCTAAAAATACAAGGGGAAAAAAAAACAGGTGAAAAAGTTAAGTTAGTATATTTCCTGAAAGTGGAGAGGTGTGTGCTGATGTTGGTGTCCTTTGGGAAAGAATCTGGCCACTTGTATAAAAATGTTGAATACCACTACCTTAGAGGAAAAGTATAAGAAAGAAGGTAAAATGATCAATCTCATCATATTCTTCCAGTTAGCAAGAGTAACTTTCCATTTGGACATGTTATATTTAATACCCCTTGAGAGATCCCTCCCCCCAATAAATTTATCTAATAATTTAATGAACCTGATATTACTATCAAGCTCCACAAAATCCAGTGGCAGTGACTTCCACAAGCTAATTTTGCATTGTGTAAAAAGTGTAATTTCTTCCATTTTTTTAATTCTGCTGCCCAGTGTGCCCCTTTGTTCTTGTCTAATGAGACAAAGTAAATAATAGTCCCCTATAAGCTTTTTCACACCATTCATGATTTTATACAACTCTATCATATTGTACCTCAGTAGTTTCTTTTCCAAGCCAAGGACTTTTTCAGCCTTTTCAGTCTTCTCATACAGAAGCTTCTGATTCCATGGGCTGTTTCCTGTTCTAGAATAACCTTTTTTTAGAAGGAGTGAACAGTGTTCAAGATATAGGCTCATAAAGGATGTATATAATGTTATAAAGAAGGTTCTGTACTGTTTTCAATTCTTTTCCTAATGATTCCTAATATTTTATTTGTATTTTTTATCACAACTGCACATTTAGTGGATGTTTTGAGAACTCTTCACAATGATTCAAAGATGTGTTTCCTAAGTGCTAATGGCTAATTCAGAAACCATTATTGGCATGCACAGAGTTATTTTTTCCCACATGCATTATTTTGAATGTATGGATGTTAAATTTCATCTGCTACTTTACTGCCCACTCATGCAGTTTTGTGAAATCTTTCTGTAACTCTTATAATAAATAGATTTGCATAATATCTGAAATGCTGACATATAATGCTTCAAAGATAACACATCACAAAAAATAAACAAGGATAGATTTTTTTTGTCCATATTAGACTGAAATATTGTATTGGTAATTAAAATCAATAGGTAATTGAATTATAACACCATTATTAGATTACATGACTGCTATGTACTTACATGTCAGTCAGCTGTAACTTATGTTAATAGGATTCACTGAGCTCATTATCTTTCGCAGACTGTTAATTTCTGAAAAAAGACCTGTGAACAAAAAGAATGTTGTCTTGTTAAGTGAACACCAGATTATTATTGAACTCTTCACAGAAAGAATAAAAAGAGATAAGTGCCTGGACAACAAAAATGAGGTTGATGTCATGTATCTGAATTTCAAGAAGTCCTTTGACTTGGTTTCCCATGATGTCCTCAAAGCTAAGGTGGAGAACTGTGGCCTCAACGATCTCATGATCCAATGGCTGGGGAACTGGCTCCAGGGTAAGACCCAAAGTGTATTAGTTGATGGGAATAAATCAACTTGGCGCAAGGTGACTGGTGGTGTCCCTCAGGGCTCAGTAGTGAGGCCAGTACTCTTCAACATCTTCATAAACTATCTGGATTTGGGCGCCAGATACAGACTGGCAAAATTCACAGATGACATTAAACTATGAGGAAATCTGGTCACACTGTAGGATTGGCTGGGGATACAGACTGACCTAGACAGGCTTGCAAGGTGGGCAGACTAAAAACTGATGGCATTCAATGTAGAGAAGTGCAGGATTCTCCACCTTGGGAGGAAAAACCAGCATCATACTTATAGGCTCAGCAGTGCTACACTCACTAACACCACGACAGAAAAAGACTTGGGGGTCTTGATTGACCACAAGATGAACATGAATCACCAATGCAATGCCATAGCTGGGAAAGCAAACCAAACTCTCGCATGCATCAACTGATGCAGCTCAAGCAAAACCAGGAATGTCATCCTCCCACTTTTCTTGGCCTTGGTGAGGCTGTAGCTGGAGTACGGTGATCATTTCTGGGCCCCCCACTTCAGAAGGGACATGGATAAGCTTGAGAGAGTCCAAAGGAGAGCCACCCGCATCATCAAAGGCCAAGAGAGCAAGCCTTATGAGGAGAGGCTAAGGGACTTCCCCCGAGCGCCGCAAGGAGTGACCAGGAACAATGGTCACAAGCTGGTGGAGGGAAGGTTTAAGTTGGACATCAGAAGGCGCTACTTCACGGTCAGGACAGCTAGAGTCTGGAACCAGCTTCCAAGTGAGGTGGTGCAGGCTCCCACCCTGGGGGTTTTTAAGAGGAGGTTGGACGACCACCTTGCTGGGGTCATTTGACCCCAGTGCTCTTCCTGCCATGGCAGGGGGTCGGACTAGATGATCTGCTCAGGTCCCTTCCGACCCTAGAAACTATGAAACTATGAAACTATGACTTGGAACTCAGCCTGGAGAAGAGAAGGCTCAGGGGGACTTGGTGGAAGCCTATAAGTGTATTAGGGGAGTGCACCAGGATCTGAGAGAACAGTTGTTCACAAGGGATCCCCAAGGGATAACTAGGTCTAAGAGCCACAAGCTTCTGGAAGGCTGATTTAGACTGGACATAAGGAAAAACTTCTTTACAGTCCAAGTGTCCAGGGTCTGGAATAGACTAACTCCTGAGGTGGTGCAGGCACCTACTCTGGACTCATCCAAAAGGCATTTGGATGCATATCTTGCTGGGATCATTTGATCCCAGAAGACTTCCTGCCTATGTCAGGGGGGTTGGACTCGATGATCTCACAAGGTTCTTTCTAGTCCCTAATGTCTATGAAATCTATGAAAGTGGATACCTTTAAACTGAAGAAACCAGGAATGAGAATGTCCACATCCAGGTGTTCTTAAAAGACCATTTTTTAGGCTAGGTTAGGTTTAGGAATTAACTAGTAAAATAGTCGGTCTTGCATTTCTTGAAGAATTTAAGTCCATTTTATTTAGTACCCATAAGTCATCCTCATCCAGTGGCTGTTCAGTATACATATGAAATGATATATTAATCTCAGACCAGTTTCCAGGACTCAATATTTACTTGCATTACATGTAAACTTGGCTCAGCAAAGGGTAAATCAGATGGACCACTCACTATCCTAGCCCAAGTATACTGTCTAGTCAGGAGTGGAGGGCAAACAGGTAGTATAAATCTGACTACACTTGTTCCGTGCCATCTGATACTTATTAGGGGTGTGTAAAATGAGCTGTATTTGATTTGGATTCAGATTCGGCCTGAATTGGGGACAGTGATTTGATTCGCTGATTCTATTGGGCCGAATCCGAATCTGAAGATTCAATGCTGATTTGGAGAATCAGTGATTTGGCCATAGACACAGCTTTAAATGTTTTTTCTACATACGTCGAGGTACCAGGCATGGCTCATGAATGCTGTGATGGTGGGGAGAATGGAGCGTCCCACAGAAGTGTGCCCCCCCCCATGTCCTTGGCAGCGAACCTGGAAGTGGACCGGAAGTACTTCTGGTCCACCCCCAGGTCTGCTGCTGAGTGTGCCGAGGTCCCCCCCCAACTCCTGCCCAGCTCAGCAGTTGGCCGCAGGGGGTCCCTGAGTATCCCCCCAAACCCAGGAGGCACCAGTTGCTGACCCAGGGGGTATGGGGGGGAGCCCAAGTGTGCTCTCTGGTGGACCCGGAAGTGGACCAGAGGTGCTTCTGGTCCACTTCCAAGTCTCCTGCCGAGTGCACTGGGGACCCCCCCATACTGTTGTGGGACGCTCCATATATCCCAGCATCTCACCATTAATGAGCTGCCTGGTACCTTGAGGTATGTAGAAAAAATTTTTAATACTGTGTCTATGTCCAAGTCATCAAATCTTTCTGAATCTCTCTGAATCAATTCTGAGGGTTTCAATTCAATTTTGAGGGATTAAAGGGCATCCTGATATGATTTGTGCTGAATAGGGCTGAATCTCCACTGAATCGAATCAGCAACCAAAGTTTCACACAACCATAACACATATCCTATACAAGACCACAACTTGCACATAGTGGGTATGTATACTATAGACATTAGCATTAACATTGAGCTATCCAAGTTAATTTTAAATAAGCATTGCTAGAAGAATCAGGCTAGCCATGGCATCAAGGAGTTTAAGGTAAAGCTAATTTACTATGTGAAGAATCCTCAATAGGGAGCCCAAGGGTTGGAAGGATGTGGGCACTGCATATGAGATTTTAGTTTACTTCTTCCTCAAGGCCAGGGTTAGGCAATAGAGTGGGGAATGAAGAAGGGCACTGTCTTTTCTGGGACACTTATTCAGATTCCAGAGTAGAAGTCAGGGGTCTTTTTTTTTTTTTATACATTATTTTTAATTAAAGTCTATGCTTCCAAGAATATGCATATGCAAACACATGTACTATTTTATTTACTCCACTGTAAAATAGTACCTGTGCCCGATGGGACTATCCTATGCTGGAGTAAATTAGTCTACTGTGCCTTAATTGCAGTGCATTTGTAGATAATGATACGTTTGCAAGCAAATTATTATACTCCACATATTGGGAGCATGCATAAATGCTCCCAATATGTTACTGGCTTGTTTTGCAAGGAGAGAACACGGTTGACTTATATTCAGTTTGTGGTCCACTAAACTCCCAGTTCTGCAGAACCGCGACCTGATCAGCCTTTCCCTAATTCCTATTTGTGCAATGTATGTTTGTGTGTACATGTGTATGCACTTGACTCCACACCCATCTTACACGCACTAACAAAAAAAATTGATAAAACAGTCAATTACAACTAACACCTCCAGGGCGTTTGTGATATGAAGCACTCCAGAGTTATTACTCTAAAAGCTGCCTTTTAAACTCATGGAAGCCAGCACCTATATCTTCTGCTCAACGTACTCAGTTGTTAGCACTGGGAATCTTTTAAAGTAGATGTGGCTCAGGCTAAAGACAGTGAACTGGAGAGAAAAAGTGGCCTTTCTTTTTTAAAATCCTTCTTATTGTATCTTCTTATTGTATTCAGGATTGAATTCATTTCACTGGGAAAGAAATAAAAGGTTATTTTTAAAATCAGCAACTCCTCTTTTTTACTTCAGAGGAGCCTCAGTTCACATCATGTCTATTTTTCAGACTTCAGATATGGAATTCTGAGTGCCTTTAAGGAACTGAAGCTGCGGCTACCTGTCTCCTGTAGAAGTGAGGGCTTCTTGTATTTGTTTTCATGCTGAGCTTCACACCATTCTTTATCAGGAAGAAGCAGGGATTTATTAGAACATTTTTTATCTGCAATTTCATTAAAATACCTTTCCCCGTGAAAATACTGGGTTGAGAGAATCAGAAATTATACTTAGTTCCCATTTGCATATTGACTAAGCATTATGTTCTTTAATGTATCATAAATCATAGGAATTGCTATTACTCCATTTTTTATAACTGGGTTTCTAAGGCACAGAATGACTAGGCCCAGGTTTTTAAAACTGTTTAGGCACCCACCTCTTATTCAAATCATCTACCTCTAGCAGCTGGCCTTACCTTCCTCTGTAATCTTTTCTAGCCAAGCAGCTATCAATGAATTCTTATTATGATTTATTTTGCCAAGCGGGACCAGACTCCTAGAGATATAGCAGAATGACTTTCTCTGTCCCAAAGAGGTGTCAAGCTTTAAAACGGGAACCAAAGTGAAAGACTTGTATACGAGATAGGAATCTGGTTTGAAGTCATTTAACAATATCAGGCTGTTTTTGACCATAAGTGTTTTAGCTTATGAATGGTAAATATGAATATTTATTTTTATTGGGTTCCATTTAAGCTGACAGATTTATTCACATGCTTAATGTTACAGATATACTTAAGTAAACTGCTGAATCTGCCATTTATCATGCATTCAGGGGCTCCAGATATATTAGGAGTAAGATTTATGTAAGCTAGCCCACCCACCATGTTGCTCTTTTCCTTGTTACCCCAGATTTGCCAGGGGACAAGGAAGTGAGTAGGAGCAAGCAGAAGAGAGAAGCATGGCATATGTGTCAACATTTGTGTGGGACTAGTATCCCCCAGCAGAAAGACAGGTCCTTCAGTTCTGACTATGCTCCATGCTGCAGGTTGTTGTCACGACTGCAGAGTAACCTTACAGCTCTAGCAGAGGAAAAGAGAGATGAAAGTTAGTTTTGCCCCTGACTTCAGAAAGGCCAACTTCAATGAACTTAGGAGATTAGTGGGGGAGGCACTGAGGGCCCAAAAGGTAGAGGATGTGGGAATCCATGAGGGATGTTCATACCTGAAGGGGACAATTCTCCAGGCTCAGAGTGTGACAGAAAGAAGGCAGGTAAGAGTGCTCTGAAACCCCCATGGCTCAGCAAAGGCATTTGAGAATGCCTGAGGGTCAAAAGGGAGGCGTACACCTGGTGGAAGAGAGGGGTCATCACCAAGGAGGAATAGTCCATCTTGGCTTGTGAGTGTAGGAGGGCCATTAGGAAGGCCAAGGCAGGGGTGGAGCTCAGGCTAGCGACCAGAATTAAGGACAACAAAAAGTCCTTCTTCAAATACACTGGGAGTAAGAAGAGGGCACCTGGTAATGTAGGGCCCCTTTTAGACTCAAATGGTAATCTTGTGGCTACGCCAGACGAGAAAGCCAAATTTTTTAACAAGTTTTTTGCCTCTGTTTTCTTGAACAGGGACCAGGACAGCTCTCCCACCACAGGTAGGGGCAATCTTGGGGATAGCACTGCCAGGCCTCGGGTCTATGCAGAAGTAGTTAGGGATTTTCTGGAAGGGCTGGATGTTTTTAAATCTGCGGGCCCTGATGCCCTCCACCCATGGGTGTTGAGAGAGCTGGCGGGGGTCATTGCTGTGCCCTTGGCCCGGCTGTACGAGCAATCATGGTCAGCAGGCCAGGTGCCTGGAGATTGGAAGCTAGCTAATGTGGTCCTCATTTATAAGAAAGGGAGAAAGGAGGATCCAGGAAACTATAGGCCCATAAGCCTCACATCAGTCTTGGGGAAAATCTTTGAAAAAATTATCAAGGAACACATCTGTGAGGGGCCAGCAGGGGAGATCATGCCCAGGGAAATCAACATGGCTTCATCAAAGGCAGGTCCTGTCAGACTGACCTGATGGCCTTTTAAGACCAGGTAACTAAATCTCTGGATGATGGTGTCACTGTGGATGTAGTCTTTCTGGACTTTAAGGAGGCCTTTGACACTATCTCTCACCCCATTCTCATTAATAAATTGAGTGACTGTGGTATTGATGCATACACAGTTGGATGGATCAAAAATTGGCTGATGGGGCACACCCAGGGAGTGGTAGTGGACAGGCCGTACTCGACCTGGCGGGATATGAATAGTGGGGTCCCCCAGGTCTCAGTCCTGGGGCCTACACTATTCAATATCTTCATCAGTGACTTGGACGAGGGGGCAGAAAACACGTTGTCCAAGTTTGCCAATGATACCAAGATGTGGGGAGAGGTAGGCACGCTCGAAGGGAGAGAGAGGCTGCAATTAGATTTAGACAGACTACAGAAGTGGGCAGATGGTAATAGGATGGGCTTCAATGTAGACAAATGCAGGGTGCTGCACCTTGGGAGAAGGAATCCACAGCATACATACAAGCTGGGGAGCTCCCCCCTTGAGAGCACAGATGTGGAAAGGGATCTTGGAGTCATTATTGACTCCAAGGTGAATATGAGCCGCCAATGCCAGACCGCAGCCAGCAAAGCCAACTGCACCTTGTTGTGCATCCAAAGATGCATCTCAAGCCGGTTCAGAGAGGTGATACCCCCTCAGGGTAGGCTCTCTGAGGAGAGGCTGAGGGACCTGAACCTGTTCAGCCTCAGCTAACGGAGGCCAAGGGGGGATTTGGTGGCTGCCTACAAACTCATTAGGGGAGATCGGCAGCAAATAGGAAGGGTCCTATTCCCCCCAGCAGCACGTGGGGTGACGAGGAACAATGGCCAGAAGCTGCTGGAGAATAGGTTCAGGTTAGAGATTAGGAGGCACTATTTCACTGTTAGGGTGGGACTAGGATCTGGAACCAACTTCCTAGGGAAGTGGTCCTCACTCTTACCTTGGGTAAATTCAAAAAGAGGTTGGATGAACACCTGTCTGGGGTCGTGTGATTCCAGTGTGTGCTCCTGCCAGTGGTGGGGGGTTAGACTAGACGATCTATTTAGGTCCCTTCTGACCCCTAACTACTATAAAACTATGAAACTATGACCCTATGCACTTCCGATAACAAAAAGTTAAGATTGCCAAATTCCGGATATTGTCTCAGCCTTTATTGCAGAGGTGGGCAATTATTTTGGGTGGAGGGCTGCTTACTGAGTTTTGGCA
>NW_017729028.1:2644489-2661731 GCF_001723915.1 Gavialis gangeticus | reverse complement strand
AGGAACACATCTGTGAGGGGCCAGCATGGGAGATCATGCCCAGGGAAATCAACATGGCTTCATCAAAGGCAGGTCCTGTCAGACTGACCTGATGGCCTTTTAAGACCAGGTAACTAAATCTCTGGATGATGGTGTCACTGTGGATGTAGTCTTTCTGGACTTTAAGGAGGCCTTTGACACTATCTCTCACCCCATTCTCATTAATAAATTGAGTGACTGTGGTATTGATGCATACACAGTTGGATGGATCAAAAATTGGCTGATGGGGCACACCCAGGGAGTGGTAGTGGACAGGCCGTACTCGACCTGGCGGGATATGAATAGTGGGGTCCCCCAGGTCTCAGTCCTGGGGCCTACACTATTCAATATCTTCATCAGTGACTTGGACGAGGGGGCAGAAAACACGTTGTCCAAGTTTGCCAATGATACCAAGATGTGGGGAGAGGTAGGCACGCTCGAAGGGAGAGAGAGGCTGCAATTAGATTTAGACAGACTACAGAAGTGGGCAGATGGTAATAGGATGGGCTTCAATGTAGACAAATGCAGGGTGCTGCACCTTGGGAGAAGGAATCCACAGCATACATACAAGCTGGGGAGCTCCCCCCTTGAGAGCACAGATGTGGAAAGGGATCTTGGAGTCATTATTGACTCCAAGGTGAATATGAGCCGCCAATGCCAGACCGCAGCCAGCAAAGCCAACTGCACCTTGTTGTGCATCCAAAGATGCATCTCAAGCCGGTTCAGAGAGGTGATACCCCCTCAGGGTAGGCTCTCTGAGGAGAGGCTGAGGGACCTGAACCTGTTCAGCCTCAGCTAACGGAGGCCAAGGGGGGATTTGGTGGCTGCCTACAAACTCATTAGGGGAGATCGGCAGCAAATAGGAAGGGTCCTATTCCCCCCAGCAGCACGTGGGGTGACGAGGAACAATGGCCAGAAGCTGCTGGAGAATAGGTTCAGGTTAGAGATTAGGAGGCACTATTTCACTGTTAGGGTGGGACTAGGATCTGGAACCAACTTCCTAGGGAAGTGGTCCTCACTCTTACCTTGGGTAAATTCAAAAAGAGGTTGGATGAACACCTGTCTGGGGTCGTGTGATTCCAGTGTGTGCTCCTGCCAGTGGTGGGGGGTTAGACTAGACGATCTATTTAGGTCCCTTCTGACCCCTAACTACTATAAAACTATGAAACTATGACCCTATGCACTTCCGATAACAAAAAGTTAAGATTGCCAAATTCCGGATATTGTCTCAGCCTTTATTGCAGAGGTGGGCAATTATTTTGGGTGGAGGGCTGCTTACTGAGTTTTGGCAAGCCATCGAGGGCCACATGACAGGCAACCGGGGCAGATAAATATTAATTTTCTAAATTTTTTAGGGGCCCTGCAGGCCAGATAGAGTGGCCTGGTGGGCCGCATCTGGCCCATGGGCCACATTTTGCCCACCCCTGCTGTATTGTTTGTAATAGGAAATACAGCTTCATGTGTTGATTCTGACTTTTAGTTCCACATGCCTTTCTGACTCAGATATCTTTTCTTAATTTTTGGATTCTTGATGATGTCCACAGTATCTGAGCACTGTCTACTGACAATAAGCTTCAGTCCAGCATAGGTAGATTCCTTTGCTTAGAAAAATTCTAATTGCTTCATCAAGACTTAATTTGGGCTCTTTCAGTTGTCTCTTTCTAAGTGTTTTGTTCCAAATCTCAAACACAGTTTGGTCTCTGATCAAAAACACAATTAGTCCCCCCCAAATCATAAGACTGGCTCATCAGCCTTGATTGTTCAGTCTCTTCTACATTTCATTCTCTTTCTGTGCCAGCTGATAAAAATAAATCTCTCTCAGGTTTCATTTCTACATGGCATTTTCAAATGTCTATAACACAGTCACACATAGTTAGACTCTTCTGCCTGAGTTAAGTGAAAACTATTAAAAATATCAAATGCTCCAAAACCAGCTATTGCCAGAAGTACAGCTACCTCTGACTGCCTTTGGCTTTCCTGGCACTTTTGCATGCAGATGCAGCATGAAGAGCCATTTAAAACTTTTCCAGTTGTCCTCCACACTCCCAAGTGTTTCAGCTTTGTTGGAGGTTTTTAAATGCTTTGTTCTTATACTCAGTACTTTCTTAGTTCATCTAACTTAGTTCTTAGGTCATTATTACCACAGGTTTTCCAGAAATCACGGAAGAACCAATTAATCTTAAGGGGTCTTCTTCATTTGCTTTTTGTGTTCTAACTGACCACATTGCACAATATGAGCTGTCTCTCCATAACGTGACATTTGCTTCGAAATGGCTCATCCCAGTACCTCTTAGAAGTCCAGTTGTCTGTAAGACATGATAATAGTAGTGTGCTCTCATCTCTGATGGGGGACAAGTACTAGAGGAGGAAGATGGGATACACACACTGCTTGTGGGTGTCGCTGATGCTCACTGACAGTAAAGGGTTTGTGAGATTCAGGGATCTTTTATGCCATTCCAACTGCAAATGAGAAGTTTTCTCTAACCAGCCCTGGCTCTTCTGATTGCCCCTCTCCTATCCCCTTACCCCAATCTGCTAGTGTTTTATAATTTGTTCTTTTCCCACTCCTGTCTTGTTCCCTCTCTTCGATTGTTCACCCCAGCCCATTGTCCTCACTAATCCATAGTCTGTCTTGACTCCAGACTGCTCATGTCAACCTTCATTTCCTTGCCCATACAATCCCAGTTGTTTTGTGCACTTCTAATTCTCTTTCTGTTGTTCTATCCATACTTAGTCCTTCTCAGTTGCCTGCAAAGTTACAGATAACAGAAAACAGGATCTTTTCATAGAAAGTGTCAGGCAGTAGCACGAGCCAGGGCGTTAGTCCTGACTATAATATTGATAACACTCTAAATTTAAACAAATATAAATGAGTTTAAATCTTTATAATGAGGGCAGAGCAAAACACAATTTGTCCATTATATAGGCTTCACTTTTAACTTCTTTTGAATATCATTTCAATTTTCTTTTGCACAGATCTATAATTTTTAATTGTCTCAGCTGCATTAGGAAAGTTTGAGAAGCAACCTTTTGACAAGAGTTATACTAAATACATCCCAGCAGGACTTATTTAAAATTTAGCACTGTAACTGGAAGTTACATAAATGTGAAGAGTTTTCTTTGAAGAAGTGAGTATTACTCATCTTCTAGACCAGTGATTCTTAACTTTTTTTAGATTCCAAGCAGTTTTCCATAACTTTTGGAAACTGAGCAGGACCCCATTTCATTTCAAAAACTAATTTGTTTATTACAGGGTATAATGTAAGGGGTGGAGATGAGAGGCAGAAGCACTTACCTGCTTGCACAGGGACCACACAGGGAAGAGTAAATGCTTATTTTTTTGCACAATGTGGTCCTTTTAAAAAGATCCCATGGCATCCTAGGGTGCTGAAGCAGAGACTCACTGTTCTAAACTATTGAATGGTTCTCAAATAGGCAGAAAGAATGTTCTTTTTTTTATAAAGCACATCTCAGACATTTCCTTTTTGTTAGAAGGACGCAGGAAGCATTACACTTAGTTTATTACATTAATAATTCAACTTTGCCCAAGCTTTTCTTTAAAATTCTCAGGTGACTTTTGGCGCGTTGAATCAGGCCACTAAAATGATCTGTACCAAGTCAGGTCAGCAAGTTGCCTGGCAACCAAGCTCAGGATTGACAAAAGCAGGCCACCTTACCATTTTCCCCCCAGTTAGAAATCAATATGACAAGCTAGATATTGCTGATATAAGATTAGCTGAGAAAACACATACAATTGCTGCGGAAGTGTACTGCTTAGGACAGTCTATTTAGAAGGCCAGGTCCAACTGCATTATTTTGTTCCAGCTGTGTCATTATGGTTTTCTCTACCAACACTGTTCTTTAAAGTATTATTTACAGAGATATTCTTTCATATAGGATACATGCTTCATCTGAGTGCTTACTTTTTCTTCAAAGGTTTCATTCAGGGACTAAGGTAGGAAGGTATCAGCCCATGTTTCACTTGGCTATTGTTACTATTATTTGAGCTTAGCAGTTAGCCAAAGTTTGGAGCCCTGATGGATGTTTCTATTAGCAGGAAGATTTGTTGGTGAAGACAGGTAGTTTTGATGCAATCTTATTTCTATACAAAGATATACAAATGTCTTTTTTTAAAGTACAGCAGGGATCAAACAGGAGAAGGCATCTTCTCACCACTCCAAGCTTCCTTTCCAATCAGCACTTAGCCTAAAGGCTAGGGACAGACATTCAAAAAGCCTGAGCCTGGATTGATTCAATCTTTGCATGTTAGTTTAACCTGGCTAGGCTAAGCCAGTTTGTAACCATACAGACATCCCCTCTGGACTAAAGAAATTCAGGCACATGCCTGCAGTGGCTCAGGCTAGAAGCCAGGGGCACCGAAACAGACCTCCCTTCCCTTTCACAGAGCTGAGCTGATGGGGGGTGGTGTGGCCAGGCCCTGGCAGGGCACTCTGATTAGGGAGGGGTCCCCCCTCCCTGTTCCTGATATGCCCACCAGGGAGTTGATAACACAGTATTTATCACCCCTAACTCAGTGTTTATCAGACCATAAAGAAAACAAAAGCCCCTCTCCATTAGTTCAAGCTCTCCTTAAACAACTTTATCCAAGGAAGGAATGGAGGGATATTACCTGTTGATTAGCTCCAAAGAGCCCTAAGCTGACACTGTCCTTCTGCCTTTGTCTTGTCTCCCACATCACAGACCGTAGCCAGCATGTGGTATGCTAGCTAATGCTGAGAGATATCTGTGTAAGGTAGAGAGAAGGGAGAAATCTCTGTTTGAGCAGTGAGTGGCGACGGGGTGGAGTGGGGGAGCAGGAGGAAGCCACGCAGACCCTGCTGTGTCTGCAGTCTATGCTGCAGCTGCAGCCAGGGAGCAGAGAGTAGAGCCCCACCCAGACTTGCAAAGCATCTGTGGTTCTGGAGGGCTCTGATTTAACTTGAACCAGGAAGGGGTCTGGGACAGACATTGCAGAAACTGGTTTGACCCAAATCAGTTAAGTCTGATACTACATTCAACCAAATTTATCTCAAACCAGTTTCAGCCATTTTCAAACTGGTTTATGTGCACTAAACATCTGTTCTGTTACAGGTTTAAATCAGTTTCTTATCAGTTAAACCTGTTTATGTGTAATGTCTGTCCTTGGCCAAAAGCAGTTGCTTGCTCTCTCTCATCTTTTTCTTCAGGTCACACTCCTAGTGCATGCTCATGCTGGATTTGATGCTTGATTCACTATCTCTCCCTTGTTTCTTCTGTCTTTTTGCCTTTTTTTCTTATATACAGAGACAAAACAATAGCCAGTGTATCCTCCTAGCAACATACATCTTGCATATGTCTTTGTTGTGGGAAATGATGTGTATCTATGTTTGGTGTGGAGGCTGCTAATATTTTAATGTCTACTTATATGAAGAGGCTTAACAGCTTCTTTACATTTATCCCAAATGACAAATGGCTGCCATACTCACCGACTTCAACATTAAAGCCAATCTATAAGTAGCCTCTGAATGTTTAGCAATTATCTTTGAGAACACAGTGAGGAGTTGGAGAAGGACAAGGTATCTACACCTTTATAAATTGCAACAAGAAGGAACTGGGGAATTAGAGACCATTCAGTCTAACCTTGACATGTGGAAAAATTCTGGACCAATTATTGAACAAACCATCTGGAAATACCTAGAAAAACATGATAATAAAGGTGATAAAATATGATAAAAAACAGCTGACATGAGTTTGTTAAAATAGCTCATGTCAAACTAATAAAATTGTTATTCTTTGACAGAACAACTGGCTTAGTGGATGAGATATATCTTGACTTTAGTAAGGGTTTTGACACTGTCCTACATGACATTCTCATTAGCAACCCAGGGAAATATAGGCAAGAAATGATCACCATGAGGTGGGTGCATAGCTGGTTGAAAAATCACTCTCAAGAAGTAATTATCAGTGGTCCATCATCAAACTAGGAGGGCATTTCAAGTGGAGTCCTGGAATGTGCTAACCTAGCACAGTTCTATTCAATAGTTTCAGGAGCAATTTAAATGAAAATAAAGTCCATTGATAAATTATGTAGAGCACAATAACCTGGGGGAGACTGCGAGCACTTTGGTGGACAGAATAACAGTTCAAAATGATCATAACCAATGAGAGAGAAAGTCTGAACCAAGCAAGATGAAATTCAATAAAGTGCACTTTACACTTCCTACACTTAGGAAACAGAAAGTAAATATGCACAGACTGGGGAATATATGCCTAGGCAGCAGTATGGCAGAAAAGACTCTAGAGGTGACAGTCAATCACAAACTAAAGATGAGTCATTTCAGTGCTTTTGTAAAAAGAAAGACAAATCTCATTCTGGACTTTATTAATTGCTATAGAGCATTTAAGACACAGGAGGTAATTGTTGCTCTGATGGTAGTGGTGAGGCTCAGTTGGAGTATTATATGTATTTATGGGAACCACACTTCTAGAAAGATGTAGGCAAACTGAAGAAAGTCCTGAAACAAGAAAGAGAAGAAAAGATGACCTATGAAGAAAGACTGAAATATTTGGGTTTGTTTAATTTAGAAAAGAGAAGACTAAGGAGTGACATGATAGCATTGTTCCAGTACAAAAAGGTGGCTATAAAGAAGACTGTGATTATTTTTTCTTTATGACCTGGGGAAGAAGGACAAAAAAATCAGCTTAATGTTCAGAAAAAAAGATTTGGGATGGTTACTAGGATAAGGTCTCTAACTGTTACGATGGTTAAACAATGTAACAGACTACTAGAGAAGTTGTTGAATTTCCTTTATCAGAGGTTTCAGAAAACAGATTAGACAATTACCTGTTTTCTTGATCAAGTTTTCCTTGATCCTGCCTCAATGCAGGGTGGATGGATTCGATTGTGTCTTGAAGACGTGTTCAACCCAACATTCTATGATTCATAAGAATATTTAAAATAACAAGTCACTCAACTCGGGCACTATTTTCCCCTCTATTTTTCAAACCAAGTTTTAGGGAGAAAAATAAGATAAAAATGGTAGAGGTTATGTGCAGTAGTGTGGATTGTGTGGAATGCTAGCATTTGAAATAAATCAAGTTTTATGTCAAAGTTCTAATTTACTCTTAATTCAAGGTGAAAAGTCTCTGATAAAATAAAGTAAGGGTGTTTAACCTATCAAGTGAAAGCAGCTGCTACCTGGGGGATTTTTGAGGGGGAGAAGGAGTGGAGGCTTGTATAATGAAGACAGCCCCTGACCCCATTATACAAGGAAAGAAAAAAAGAATACTAACCAGTCATAAAGGACTAGTAAATTAAGTAGTAACAGGAAGCATGTTAAAAAGAAAACAAAACTCCAGGGGCATGGCCTTATGAGCAGGAATGTGTTTTTCACCAGGGACAACTAGCAGTGGCATATATTTGTGCTGCTGCTATTTGTCCCTGGGCATACATTGGCACGCGCGCTCTGATGTGAGGCAGATTGTCCTGGGTGGGGGAGAGAACACTGGGGCCAGCACCTGGGCTGGCTGCAGCAGCCTTATTTCGGGTCCTGGGGGCTTTCTGGGACTGCAGTGGCAGCAATCTGGGGACATGGAGCCTGGCTGGCACCTGGACTGTGACTCAGGCCAGCCAAGCTCCTATTTACAGTGAACGGATTCACATGCACCACGTACACTTTGCAGTGCCTCAAAAGGCTTTGAGGTGCTGCAAACAGCACATTCCTGCTTGTGGGAAGGCAGCTCAGAGGCGTGTCCCTCCCCATGAGTGCCCGTGCGTGGTTTGCAGTGCCGTAAACCAATCTGCAGCACTATAAACCACATGCGCTGCCCATGCATACATTCGCCGCCCTGCTAACCAATGTTTTCTTTTTTAAAACTGGGATCTCCCAGTGTAAAAAATAAAGCACTACAAAAAAGCGGCACCACTCACGTCGTTGCAGCATGCGCTGGCCAAAATTGGAGCCTGCCCAGTCAGAGCCATGTTTCGGCTGCTGACCAGGCTCCATGCACCTGAACTGCCAGCACTGCAGCCCCCAGGTGCCCCCAGATAAAGGTGCTGGGGCCAGCTTAGGTACGCAAGTACAACTAGCAGTGGCATAAATATGTGCTACTGCTATTTGTCCCTGGGGAAACACATGTTTCAGCTCATGGGGACATGTCCTAGGCGTTTTTAAAGGGGTTTAAATCCTTTCCTTTACTCTGTAAGTTTCATAACAGTCAAAAATCAAGCTAAGATATGCTTTGACATGAAATGGGCTGTCACAGTAGAATGATAGCGGATCTTTAGGAGAAAAGGGTTTGTGCCTACTTCCTGACTGGAAAGTTAGCAAACTCACACTCCCAGAATTTTAGCAGAACTTTGCAAATCTTGCTCTCCTTGCATAAGAAGATGGTACTAGGTACACTGTTATCAGAACTGTAGGCTCTTGCAGAAAGGATATGAGGGAGAGAAAGGAAAGGAGGGTCCCAATGATAAATGTTAAATTATTACACCCTTGTATTCTACAATGTTTTCACTTTGAACATGTAGCAGGTCCTACAGTGCAGAAACGGCACCACAAGATCAGAGGAGTATAGATTAGATGAGCCTCTGCAGCCTAGAATTGGTATAGCTATTCATGAATAAAATATCTGATGACTTTCCCCCCTCATTTATGTTCATGAATCATTCATGAAAGAATCCTGATATTAACAAATATAGTCACTGTGTATAGTTATTTGCAGAGTAGTCTGGTCAAATAATTTTCAGCTTATGTAAATTATTGACTATTTCCTACTTGTTATATGGGGTGTTTAACTGATCACTTCACTCATCTGATACTGTGTCTGATCCCTGATCAGATGAATAAAACGGTTAAAACAAAAGAGGAAAAAGGGTCAATGAAGATATTACCCAATAGTCACAATCTGCAGGTAAAGAGGGGTATGGCTCTTCTCCTAACATTTTGTGTGGACAAATACCTCTTTTGTGCCAGTATTGGCAGATACTGGATAAAAAAGGGCATAAATGCAGTCTAAATAAGCAGCCATTTGGCCTTCAAATCAATGTTCCCAAACTGCTTTTTCAGGACTTGACTAGCTCAGCAATAGTTCTAAAAGTATGTTTTTGTTGGAAAGGAGAGCTTGTTTATTCTCAGAAAGCGGCTGGGCTTCTATCTGGCTGTCATAAACTCTTACAGTTCACTAACCGTCTGAACGATGTCTATTACGGTTTCAATATTACAACAGAATATACCTACCTATGCAGAAAAAAGTGATTTCTAGATTACTCCACATGTGCAAACTTCAGGGGAAAAAATACATGAAGACTTAACTGAGGGCTCTCGTTTAGCTTTTAAGACCAGAGCCCATATTTTGAGATATTTTGCCCAGTCAATGTCCTTCTTTCATTTCTGCCTGATTTAGCCAGAATTGCCTTGAAAACTCTGGGGGACCATTCCCCAGGGTGGCAACCAGCAAACTCTGTCAAGGCCAAGGCTTTGTTCACATTATGTAATGTACCATATTTAAATATGGCTGTTGCCAGGCCTGATTTGTTTTTCCAGGTGTGAATGGAAAACCCACATTCTAGTTTAAATTCCATTATTGAGAATTACATTAGAACATGAAGGGGGTTTTTATGTGGGCAGGAAAAAAAATTGTTCAGAGACTAATTTGGCCACAACCATGTTTCATGACTATGTTGAAGAACACAAATAATGTATTGTCTAAAGGGTTGAAATCTAGTGAAGCTGTTAGAAATTACCTAGAACTACTCCTCAATGCAGTCATAAAGAATACATTAGCTACCAGTTTTGTGGGCCATGGATCCCTAACATCCCTGGTCATGAAAGCAGCTTAAGAATTTCTTGTCAACTGTGAGAATAAAATATTTTGCAAATGTTTGTGTAGTTTACTCACCACTTACATGACCAGGTCTACCCCTGCTTTGAATTACAGTACTTGAGACAAAGTTAATATGCCCAAGTGTTTGTTGCAGCCAGAGATTTATGTGGCAAAATGGAATTGAAATATAAAAGCAGACATTCCTATTTCTGCAAAGTATGTACCGTAACAGCTAACATATAAAATTACAATTAAAAAGGGGAACTCTTGCCAAGCTAAACACAATCCCATGCAGTTAAATCTGTAATGTTCGGTAACTGAGAGCAAAGCCATTTCTCAAATCATCTGGTGAAAAAGTAGATGGGTTGCAGTCATAGCTCTTCCTTTGATCTTTAATCCATGTGAAAGCTTTCTAGAGGGTCTCATAGTAACCAAGAGAGGGAGGACATGTGTTTTCTAGAAAGCAAAGAAAAAATGGTTTTTTTGGCTTATCCCTTAAATACAAAGAAAAAAAATCTTTGTAACCGGTAAAATATATTGTCTTTTGTTCCCTGTGATGTAGTCAGTAAACTATACAGTAAACCACCATTTGTACATAACTTATTAGCCTTGTAAAAAGAGTGTTCAAGTCTCTCATGGATTTTTTTTCAGCTTTTCATTTACTTCCTCCTCATATTATTAATTCAAAGTGCAGGGATATCAGTGGCATATCATGGCAAATTAATAGGTATAGATAAAATCTTCTATAAATATTCATTACATTTCATTATTGAAAATTAATGAGTAAGATTTTAAAATTAAGGGTAGTCACATTTGGAGACATGTATCACTTTATACATATCAGACATGAAAAATAAATTATGCTCCAGAGCAAAGTTCTAGTTTGCTGCAGAAGTGGCCCTGAGAATCTGACAGTATACTGTAAATTGGTTAATCTTATCAACTGTAAAATGTAGACAGAGCTCATGCTCAGATGTAGGTGTTATAACAACTCTCCAGAAGATCTATTTGAACAGCTGTGGTATGGTATTGCACCAACACACATGCATACACACCGGCTTAAATTTAATGCACAGTAAATTACTGTGCAATAAGTGGGAATAGGCCAACATTTACACATGCTGTGTGGGGACTGACTTAGGACTAAAGTTATTCCCAAGTTAGTCCACTTGCACAGTATTATTGTGAAGTAAGGTGTCTGCACATGCGTTATGGAAGAGTAGCTAATCTGCACAGTAGTTTTAGTTACTGAGCAGTAAATGCTCATGTGTTGACATTCCCAGTGATTCCTAACCAGGGTGCTGGGGGTGCCATTAGATCATTTAAAGGGTGCCGTGGAGAAGGTGTGAGGAGGTAAGCGAGGTTTAAGGAGATAAGCAGATAAGCTAAGTAGACCAACATAGACTCAGGGTTGTCCCTGACTAAACTGTCCCCCACGCCAACAACCCAGCCCCTTTGCAAAGGGGTAAGCACTCTAATAGATAAATTAGTTTTTGAAATTGGGTGCCACTCAATTCACCAAAGCTATGGAAGGTGCCTCAAATCCAGTGAAGGGTGCCACAGATCCAAAAAGGGTGAAAAGCACTGTATTAGGGACTGTCCTTAGCTATGGAAAAGCACAAACTATAATTCAGAAAACAGTACAAAGGATGGGTTTTAGTCACTTCTGCATTCCCTATGCTTTAAAGCCAGCTTTAATTTATACTGGCTCCCATCAGCCCTGAGAGTCCATGACAGTAACTGGAGAATATCAAAGCATATGGAAGAGCTGGCTATTCTGCCTTTTCCTGTGCCAGATTCTCATACCAGAAATGCCAACAGTGGTGATATAACAACTATGACACTGGCTCCCTGCCACCAGAAGGGTTTTACTATATTGCAATATAACCAGCTGAAGACCACATGATGGGCATATTGTTCAAAGTGGACTATTACATGAGAGAATTTGGCCCTTGGAATCCAGAACAATGTTTAAAGATTCTGAAGCCTAATAAATGCACATGATTGTAGCATTCTGAAACCCATGTTTGAAGGAGTCATTTAAAGTGTTCGGGTCAACCCCTGCCTTATCTCATACCTGTGCACCTCTTAATGCAATCCTTAAGTAGCAAAGCAGGATGGGGCACTCAAGGCCTATTCTTCCTGTGTACAGCACAGACTATGTCTTTCTGCATCTAATCGCAGGATGTAATAAAAGAAATACAATGTGGCTGAATTTCACAGAATGCAACAGAAAGAAACTGAACACATAGATTCATAGATTCATAGATTAAGGGTCGGAAGGGACCTAGTAGATCTTCTAGCCCGCCCCCCCGCCAGGGCGGGAGAACAACAAAAAACCCCAAAAAGAGAAACGGGACTCAAACTACATATTTGTAGTTGTGAAAAAATGAGTATCATCAGCCCACTCTCATCAGTCAGCATTTATCTCTAGTGTTTACAATATTTTACAAAATGTTTCTTTTCTATTAGTTTTGTGCATACAGAAGAAAAGAACATACTGGGTTAGAGTCACCTGGGGGACACAGGCATTGGAGAGATCGATGTTGCAAGACTTTACTTTTAATATAATTCACCATCTTGAGTTCAGCCCTTATACATGGGGAAAATGAAGCACCTACCAACACAAAGACCAACATCCTGATCAGGGAGCTGGCTAGGCCAGCAAGTAGAAAATGTGAGGGAGAGGTCTGGGGCCTCAGCCCTGAGGGCCCAGGAGTGTAGGTGCTTAATTCTTCAAGTATTACATTGCATAAGGTGCCCAAATCCATTCTTTTAAAAGACAGTTGAATCAAGGGGCTCCCATCTCTCATGTATTGAATAGCTCAGTATTTACAACACTCACCTGGGCTGTAGGGGATGAATGCCCAATGTGATCTGTACCCTAGAGGGTATTTCTGGGAAATGACGGTAAGGGATGATGCTGTTCTCTCAAATCTCTTCAACTGAAGCTATTCTGCCTTGCATGGAAAATTAAATAACCATTATCAGTAAGGGAGGAGATTGAGTCATCTCTATAGCCTAAGAGGCAGGCAGAATGTATATGTGCAAATCTCAATTTGCTCACATGGGACTACTCACAATAGCAAGCATTGCATCTGGCAGTGAATTTGTACAGGATTAGGGCTGTAAATAGTTTCTCTGAATCAAACTCCATTGTCTTCAAGTAATCTTGGACCTTAAGGGATTATTCCACCTTCTTGTATATGCCAAACAAGTAGAACAGAATTCAAATCCTTGCCCTATCTTAAGTCAGTGGGATATTTGCCATTGACTTCAGCATGACCAATCATCAGGGTTGACATTTTTCCATGATCAAAATGAAACACCACTAATATATAGATTATATATAGTGGTTTTATCTATACAGAGAGAGAGATATAACCAGATATATATCTATATATTAGTGGTGTTTCATTTTAATCTTGGAAAAATGTGGTTTTGGGTTACATTTTTTAAACTGAAAATTGGGAATTTATTTTATCAGAGAAAACCAGGATCCCTGCCAGTCATAGAGGATATTCTTGTTCCCACTGAAACCAATAGTAGGCTTGGCAAAGCTAGAGAATAAAAGTAACAATGGGTGTGTCTACATGTGCACTAGACTGCACAGTTGTTACTGCACGGCCATTTAGTTCTGGCGCTGCACGAGTTGTTTCCAACGCTACTGCGCAATAGTTACAGTTCATGCCCGCTGATGTTACATCGCCGTAGCAATAAGCTAGACGTGCCTAATAGGTCTGAATCTTGCTTTGTTATTTTATGCCACTGTACCTTCAAAAGCACTCAAAAGCACTTCAAAAGTTCTGTCACTCCTTTTTAATGATAATGCCCACAAATACAAGAGATACATACAGACATTTTGGTGTTTTAAAAAATGTCAGTGAAAAATGTGTTGCTACCATTTATTATTTATATCATTGGAGTGTCTGGAAGTGCCAGCAATACATGAGGGACCTACTGTGCCTGAGGAGAAATGGAACACAAAAAGAAAGTGCCTGCCCTAAAGACTATTTGGACATCTCTTCTGCTACTTTGTGAACTCAAGTAACAACTATGTTGAGTTAGAGCAGGATACCTTGCATCATTTCCTTTAACGAAATAGAATGACATTCTAAGATGGAAATGATTAAAAGTAAAGATTTGCATTAAATTTTGAAAATTTTCGTTTGAAAGTCATGTAAGTTTTACACTACTGTGGGTGCATCTACATGAGATGCTTTACTGCACAGGAGAGCAAATTACTACATAAGTGTCCAGATCTACACATTCAGATGATTACTGCACAGGAATTTGCTTTAATCATGAGTAAATTTACTACTTGTTAGTTACTGCACAGTAATGCACATGTAGACACTGACCACTAGCAAATTTGTTCCCAGTCAGCCCCACCTCCAGGGGGCCACCCTCAGCCCAGCCCAGTTCACTAGGGCTGGGAACTTCTCCAGACCCAAGGCTGGGACTCCTCTTTGCCTGCCCCAGCCCAAGGCCCTTACAGACCTGCAGGGATACTGGAGCCCTGGGCCACCTGCAGCCAGCTGTGGGATGCTGCATCACACAGCAGAGGCCGCAGGCAAGCTACAACAGCCTGTCCAGGCCCCAGTGCTAGTCTTATGCCCAACTGGGTGCTTCAGGCACCTGCCAGGCCTGACAGCATCCTGGGACATCTGCAGCCAGCATCTGGGTTCTGCTCCATCTAGTCACAAGCCACTCAGCAGCCTTCCTAAATCCCACCTCTGGTGCCTAGCGCACCCTCACCATGCATCATGCTGCCATACTCCCTGATGCTGCATTCTGCCTTCTGGCACTGCAAATAGTCCCAGGAGGAGACTATGGAATTCTTTGTCCTGTGGGTTGAGGCTAAGGTCCTCACCCAGTTTGTGTGGAACAGGTACTTCAATGTGCACATCTATGAGGGCCTGTCAGGCTGCATATGGGAGTGTGGACACAACCACTCAACATACCAGTGCCGCATAAAGATCAAGGCCTTGCAGGGATAGTGAGTCATGGTCACTAACCACAATGGCCAGTCAGGTGCTGCCTGCAAATCCATGCCTTTTATGCAGCAGGTGGATGATATTCTTCCACCCTAGGAACCTGGCTTGAGCCATGCCATTTACTTGAGCTTGGGAGGCCTGCTTGAGCCTCCACTGTGGCCTGTCACTGTGGCCTGTCCATTCAGCCTGTCACGAACCTGACCCACTGAGCTCTGTACCCCGGCCTCCTCCAGCAGGTCCCAGAGACCAGGCCAGCACCTGCCCCACCAGCTCCGCTTGCTCAGCCCCACCCATGAGGCAAGGCTGGCCATGGCACTGCTGGCCACTAGCAGCTCCAGCCCCTCCCTGGAGGGGGGGCCCCTGCCCAGAGAGCTGGACACCACAACACTTCACTTCAGGATACCACTGGGAGCCACACGTCCTTGCCACCAGCAGGCACCACCTCAAGATGCCAGGCATGCCTGCTACAGTCACCTGGTAATCCCCAGAGTGGAAGGAGGGCCCTCCCCACCCCAATCCAGCCCTGTCCCCTACTTCTGCTCCCTGCCTGGCCCACCTGTGCTTCCTCAGGCCCCTAGAGCCCCCATCCACAGTACACAGGGAGTTGGAGACAGTGCAAAACTTTATTGAGCATCCTGTGACTCACAGCTATTTGAAAATGGGTCTCTCATGCTGAGGAATGTGTTGATGCCAGTAGTCATGTCCTCCTCAGCTGTGGGAGGCACGGGCATGTAGCACAGCTACAGGAAGCCCTCCAGGTGGTTGTTGAAGTTGCAAGGCAGGGCAAGCTTGTCTTCTGCATTGTCGGAGCTCAGGTTCCCATGCCTGGTTAGCAGGTGCGCCTGGGATATCATGGCCATCAGCAGCAGCAGGGCATGCTGGGTCAGGCACCCCTTAGTCCACACAAACAGATCATCATGCCACACCCAGGACACTTGCAGCCGGGGCGTGCTGGGGATGCAGCACCAGTGTGGGTGTCTTGCCCCAGGGTGTTGGCTTAGAAAATGGTATTTAAAGGTTTGCTTTTTGGGAATTGGCTTATAGGTATATACAGTAAAATCTTTATTATCTGGCATTTAATTAACAAGAAATTCTATTAACTGGAATTTCTGGCTGGCTGGCAGTATATGAGAAGGGGGCAGGAGATATGGGAAGGGGGCAGGGAAAAGCTTGCACGTGGCTGCCAACGCCATCCACTACCCTGCATGTGGCCATTGCCACACCCCCTGCTCCACTCTGTGTGTGATGCCTCCCCATCCATGTCATCTGAAAACCCCTGCTGGGCAATCGCTTTATCCTGGGGATGCTGGATAACAAAGATTTTACAGTATATATGTATTAGAATGGTTCAGGATGGGCAGCATGGGTTAATTGATTTCTAAAAAGCCTGGGTCTCACATACAGAGTTTCACACAGCTGTGGAAGCAGACAGGATGTCTAACACAACAAGGCCAATGGATATACACACAGTCTGAGGAAGAAGGGGCATGTACCACACTGTTCCATAACATGAGATAAAGGTGACACCAGCTAACAAGGCCCCAGAGTGGGGGGCTGGGGGGTGAGTCCCAGTTTTGGGGGAACAGAGCAAATTAGGAGATGGCCTGGAAAGACCAAATTAGTATGTGTGCATGTGATAAGCTATATGGACATATGACAACAACATGGAGAGATGAACCAGCAACATTTGCTGATGAAGAGTCATCAGAAGTCGTCAAGAGGGAAGGAGAATACAAAAGCAGAGGCTTCAGAGTAACAAAGAGTCCTCTGCCTGGGTCCCTCTCTCTGTATCTCCTCCCTGTCCCTCCTCCCCATCTTTCCTCATCCTCTCCAAGAGGGATCCTCATCCCCCAAGAAGGGTCCCCAAGGCCACCATGGACAGAAGGCACACCACCAGCCCTTCTCATCCACCCCACTGAAGGGGGCGGGGGTGGGCCTTGGCATCCTACCTTCAGACTGCTGACATGCTGATATCTGACACCTAAGAGAGAGCCTCAGAGTGAAGACTGCATCTTGGCCAGATATACTTTGACTCTGATGGCAGCCCTAGGATTTGGTAGATAACTATAGAATTGCTTGATTGTTTGTAATGTTTCTTTTTTGTTATCACTGTGTATCAATAAATTTGCCTATTATCGAATGGAAAGGTCATAGATTCATAGATTCATAGATTCATAGATTAAGGGTCGGAAGGGACCTAGTAGATCTTCTAGCCCGACCCCCCGCCAGGGCGGGAGAACAACAAAACCCCAAAACAAGAAACGGGACTCAAATGAGTCCAGCCAGGTAGGCATCCAGCCTCTTCTTAAAGACCCCCAGGGTAGGGGCCAGCACCACTTCCCTTGGAAGTTGGTTCCAGCTCCTAGCCACCCTAACTGTGAAGTAGTTTTTGCGGATGTCCAATCTATACCTCCTCTCCATCA
>NW_017729028.1:2621738-2644341 GCF_001723915.1 Gavialis gangeticus | reverse complement strand
TGCCAGGGGCCCTGCAATAACCCCAGCTAGCTCCCTCAACACCCTGGGGTGGAGATCATCCGGACCCGCTGACTTGAACGCGTCCAGCCCCTTCAGAAGCTCTCTAACCCAGTCCTCCCCAACCTGAGGTCTGAAGGCGATCCCCTCGAGTCCGGCTTCTACTGAATACTCTTCTTTGTTGCCTGATAGTTCTTCATTTCTCTTTCCTCCTACTTGCTTTTCACTTTTACCATGCTCTTATTTCCCTTTCAAGCATTTTTAGGTACAGATTTCTCTAAAATATAAAAGGTTTCAGCTTGCTTGCCCTTCTTGACCCTACAATGTAAACTTTACACATTGCAAGTACCCCAGGCTAAAAATAGACAACTGGTTTAATGTGGCTGTGATTAGGTCAGGATATGACTCTTATCTAAAACAGGCATGGCCTAGCCATCTGTATGCTAGGTTTAAATGGCAAATTAGCCAAATTAGTTGCAATTGTTCCAAGGAAAAGTGTTAATTTGAAAAATTCACAGTACTGAATGTGGGACATTGAGCTTTGCTCTCTGTAAGGTCTGGATCTGATGCCACACAAAATACTGATACAAATCAAACTGGTTGCCCAGTTTTAGCCCCAGTGACTTACCCAAGGTACTAATGTACATATAGTTTGGCAAGTGTGTGCTTGCTATAGGAGGTGTTAACCCCTTGGCATAGCAAGGAAAATGAGGACTTAATAAAAGAGATAATCTGAAATGCAGTTTTAAATCTTGAAGAGACCAAACCATAGGGAATCTGTCAATGGGAAGTTTGCCTGAACAAGAACAGAGAAGTAAGACTGCTAGATTTTGCCCAGTTTAGTAGCACCACAAGACATACATTCATTCATCTCATATTATCAGTCAAAACTTTGTTACATGGTACCTACATTCCCTTCCTATGGAATGATTTAAATTGCTGTCTCTTCCAGCAGAAAAGCATCTTGTGTGCTCTTTTTAAAGCAACATATAAATATATTTCTTAAGCTTTATAATAATATCCCTGGACATGGGAGAAATACAATTTAGGACACTGAATGTGTAATCTTGTGGCACCATGCAGTACATCTTAATACTATAGAAAAAATCCTAACTGTGCTTCAGTAATTTAATATTTCTGTGGGAAGACCGCTGGGTTATGAGAGGATATTTGTCTTGTGATTTCTTTGTGGCAAATCAGAAATTACAGCGGTGCTCAAAGGGAATAGAAATCTTAGATACTCATGACCTTCACTGAAACCCCTTTCGTCACTTGTCAGTTCTTTAAGGGGCAATTTAATTGTAAGTCTTTGGCGGTGACAAGGTAAGTGCTGGCATTTTGGCACTGTCATTCATTAGCAGCATGCAATGTCAGCAGCAGTGCCTTAAACATGTCACCATTTCCCCAGTGATGGCAAGTTGACTTTTAGGACACATGTTATTTCAGTGATTCCTCCTAGACAAGTCTGCATGCCTCACATTCTTATGTACTGGGGCATCATTTGTGAATTGTTTATGCAGTTAAATAGCTTCAGGAGTGAAACCATCTTGTCTACATGCCATGAAAAGAAAATTGTCTACATGCTCTGAGAATAAAATTGCCTAAAATGTTTACAATATTAATAAACAAAAAACTCTATTCAGAATGAAAGGAAACAACAGTCTATTGTTCTCTACCAGTAAGTTTACTATTAGCCATTAATATATTGTATCATGATTTGATAATTAAAATGACAGGGGGCGAAGCATACAATATGTATCATCATCTCCATTATCATCATCATCATCATCCTTCCATCACCTGGAATCACAGGTATAGCTTAGATCAGGAGAGCAGTTAGTTTAGAATGTCATTACCTGCAGATTATTTCAGAGATGCCCACCAGTATTGATTTCTGAATGACTTGCAGTCTTATAACAGAGCCAGTCTTCACTGTGATATCCCCTAGTGTGCGACCACAGTCCAGCACAAATAATTAGTATTATCCTTATACTTTTTATGCCCCTGGATTTTCTTGTGTTCCAGCTCTAACTGATTTGATCAGATTTGTCATTTTTTTTGCATTTTTAACTGAAAATTTTCATCAAATTAAAAAGAACACCATGAAGCACAGTCACTTCTTTTTATATCTGATCTTCTATCATGTTTCATGAGCAATAATTATTGAAAAATCTTGTTAATTATAGTTATGCTTTTTGTCAGTTGCTGAATCCTTTTAAGAAAGAGCCCAATTAATGCCTAGGGTGAGGGGCATCTTACAAGTCACTGATAATAAATGCATTCTTCTTCCAACTACTTAGTTGGTCTAATAAAAGATCACATTTACATATATATATAGGCAGCCAAGGTTCTTTGGGTAAATGTGTAAATTGTTCTTTGCAAGCTTTCAAGCACAAACACCCTTCTTCAGTCATTGGGAGAATCATCAGCAGATTCCCCCTATGCCTGAAGAAGGATGTTTGTGCCTGAAAGCCTGAAAAGGACAGTTTTTCCAACTATTTAGCTATTCTAATAAAAGATATCACATTTACCCAAAGAACCTTGTCTCCCTATGTCCTTAGAACAAAATAGCTACAACCAACAACCACATATATGTATATATATATAATATATGTGTGTGTGTGTGTATATATATATATTATACACACACACACACACACACACACACATACATACATATACACACACAAACACAGACTCACTCACACATGCACATAATCCAATATATTTGAGTACATTTTTTCTAAACTCACGTTTCAGTTGGCCCACAGCTTGATTGAGGACTCCAGCCACTACTCTTAATAACACTGTCACGGGACAGGGTCCTTAAAGGATGAGCATGATCTCCCAAGGCCCCTTACCATGCCAAGTTGGCCCAATGGGCACCCTCGATTCTCGCCCGCCATGTCTTTGATGGAAAATATATAGTTAGGAGGTGCCTTTACGTCCTCTTGGACACGGTTTGCTGTACTCTCTGACCCTGTGGGATCCCGGACCCCTTGTGGGTCCCATTTTACAGTGGGTGTTTTGGGGCACCCTAGCCTTATGGGCTGTATGCATGGCTCCAACCGTCCCTTTACCATGCCCCAAGCCTCACTGATGGTACTGACGTTGTTTGGTCTGGGCCTTGTTATAATTGGGCCCCCCTTGTCCTCCCTGGGCTCTCCACGGCCCTATCTTGCTCTGCGCCTCACTGGCGCTTGGGATCTTTGCGGCTGTGTCTCACTTGGCTCCTCACTGGCACTGGGGTCATTGCGCCCCAATTGCTGCACCCCCTCTGGCCCTGGGGTTGGTGCGCCCAAACTGCTGCACCGTCTCTAGAGCTGGGGTCCCCACGCTGCCGTGGGTCCCCTATGAGGCCTCCTCCATCCCCTAATAGCCCCACCCAAACCACCAGTTTTATACAACAATAAACAAAACACATGCCCCTGGGCTGTAATATAAATTCAAGCTGCTCAGCTATAACCTCAGACAAACCCTCCTGGGGAATGCTCTGTCCCTTAAGAGTATCAGAAGCTGATCCTGCAGACAGGCCTCTCCCATTTGCTTGCTCTGGGAGAGATCCTTCCTGCTTGGCTGTTGGCAGGGAACTGCTTTCCCTGGGCCCAGTCCTGGGGTTTATATGGGTTAAGAGCCTTGCCTCTTCCGGTTAGCTCACCACGTGCAGGTGCAGGATAATTTACCCTCTGGCTTGTTGCCCTGGTAACCTGCACCTGGGCTTCTGTCTCTCTCTCTCTGGGCCTCTTCCCAGGCAGCCTCTGCCCCTCTAGGAGCCCAGTGACAAACACCAACACAAATAATAAGCCAATGAGTTTTGTTTAGAAAATTGCAAAATATATGGAATATAGTTCAAAGATGACTCATAAATAATCATAGAATCATAGAATCATAGAAGTAGGGTCGGAAGGGACCTTGTAGATCTTCAAGTCTGACCCCCTGCCTGGGCAGGAGAAAAACTGAGCTCAAATGACTCCAACCAGGTAGGCATCAAGCCTCTTCTTAAAGACCCCCCAGGGTAGGAGCCAGCACCACTTCCCTTGGAAGTTGGTTCCAGATCCTAGCCGCCCTAACTGTGAAGTAGTTCTTATGGACGTCTAATCTAAACCTACTCTCCAACAACTTCTGGCCATTATTCCTTGTTATGCCAGGGGACGCTAGGGGAAACAAGGTCTCTCTCAAACCCTTCTGGTCCCCCCTAGTGAGTTTATAGACAGTCACCAGGTCCCCCCTCAGCCTTCCCTTGTGAAGGCTGAGCAGGTTCAGGTCCCGCAGTCTCTCATTGTAGGGTCTGCCCTTTTGTCCCCAGATCATGCAGGTGGCCCTCCTCTGGACCCTCTCAATGTTGTCCACATCCCTCCTGAAATGGGGCGCACAGAACTGGACACAGTACTCCAGCTGTGGCCTGAGCAGTGTCACGTAGAGGGGGAGGATCACCTCCTTGGCTCTACTCGAGATGCACCTGTGGATGCATGACAAGGTCCGGTTAGCCCTGCCAACCATGGCCTCGCATTGTCGGCCCATGTTCATCTTGGAGTCAATAATGATCCCTTTCTGCTCTCAAGAAGGTAGTTTCCCCATCTTATAAGTGTGCTGCTGGTTACTACTGCCCACGTGCAGCGCCCTGTACTTGTCAGTATTGAAACGCATCCTGTTTTTGTTAACCCACCCCTGTAACCTATCCAGGTCTTGCTGCAGTCTTTTTCTCCCTGCTAGCATGCTCACCTCACCCCAAATTTTGGTATTACCTCACCCCAAATTTTGGTATCATCAGCAATGTAGCACTAGACATTACAACAAAAACACTAAAGTCAGGTATAGACATATTACACTTATACTGGTCTAAGTGATCAGAAATCAATCTAAATCCATAATCATACAGAAGTTCAGCGCACATAGACTGGTCTAAAAATAGCAGAACCTTGTCTAAGATATGCACCTGGATTGATACGCACTCATATCTAATCAATTTAGTTTAGACTGGTAAATCAAACTTCTATATTAGATCCCCTATTGATTCAAGTTAGGTTACTATCCACCAGCAACCCAGCCTCTTTTGCAGCCCCCCCATCCCCAGGGAAGTGCACTAGCACTCAGCCTGTGCTCAGCTGCTCCAGCCAAACACCCAGAGGGCCCCACACCCATCAAGTCTGCACAGATGCCCTCCGCAGCCCTTCCCCCTGCCTCTGGCTATCTGCCAGCTGCAGGCAGGCGGCAGGCAGGCAGGCAGGGAAGAAGGGAGGCATGTGTTCCCTCTTGTATGAGCCCTGAGACCTGGACACCTGAGTCCCCAGCCCAAGACCCCACCCTGCACCATGAAGAACCCCATGATGTACACACAGACCTGACACTGAGCCCAGAAGAACCCCTGTGGATCTGGCCCTGGCTGCTGCACACCCAGCCAGGGACCCCCATGCTCCTGTGCTTGGTCATAGCCCCATGGATCTATCTCTGGCTCCTGCACATAGAATCTCAGTGGTCAGAGCCAGGCACCCTCCCACTCAGACCATAGCATGGACCCTCCCCACCTGAGCAAGAACTGGTGTGGGTGGCTTACCTCTGGTGGATTGGAGTGGCAGGGGGCAGAACATTGAGACTGAGCCTGCATAGAGGCAACCCTGTGACCACCATAGCTTGGCCACTGCTGGCAGTTATCCAGGCCATGGGCACCTGGGGTGCTGCAAGTCTTTTTTGGCCCACAGCTACAGGGTTCTGGAGTACTAGGGTGGGGGAGAGGTGTGGGGGGCACTGAGGATCCAAGGCAGGCAAGCAGGATTGGGGGCATGCTTGCCCATGCTTGGCAGCCAATCAGGGGTGGCCTGGGTTCTCAGCTGCGCTCAGCTATCTGCAGCAGCCTGGGGAGCCCACAATCTGCTGACCTTTGCCAGTGAAAGCAGCCTGCATACCCCCCACCCCCCTCCCCCAAAGGTCAAATGTGTGTTTTCTTCACTACCTGTCTAACCTAAACCACTTACGAAAAATGGCATAACTTAGACTGATTCCGCCTCAGGCTTGTAGAATGTCTGTACTTAGCCATAACATCATTTTGCAGAAGCTGGGCCTAGATTGAATTTGGATTTCTAAATGTTCTCAAATGTCCATCCAAAAATCCTAAGGAGTCTTGAACAAGTGCAATGGCCTTCCTCAGTCAATGATTATTCTCAGGGTCAGTATATATTCAGTTTGTGAGTAGCTGATATCTTCAGTCTGTGGCTACACAAAATAATACATCCCTTTCATTTTGACATGACTCAGAATGCAAAAGTTTTATTTTTCTTATTGAACCAAGCCCTCTCCTCCTGAAGAACTCATTTCGGCTGAAATATTTATATCTAAAATGAAATGTTTCATTTTGGGGAAGGAAGGGGTTTTGAAAATAAAAATGTATCTCAATTTCCCTTGAAATTACATTTTAAAAAATGAAACACTTCCAATTTTTCACTTTTCCCTCTATTTTAGACAAAATCATTTGTCAAATTAACCCTGAATTCATAAATAACTTAATTTGCTCATCCAGATATGCAATTTTAGAGCAAACTATCAAAAATATTAATTATTTTATAGGAAGCTGAGGCAAAAGAATGGACAAGGAGCCATTGGTGACCTCCCACTTCACAATAAATGTGATTTGCCAAGCTTTCATCATGCAGGTCTGGTTCACTTATCCAGATCTCTGTCCTGAGGAGCCTGCAAAATAAGTTGGTTAACTACAAATATCCATGAATGTGTGAGTATAGTAACAGATAGAAACATAGAAAAACTAGATAAATATAGTGGTTTTTAAAGAAATATTGGCAAAATAGGAGGACAGTTTCAACCCAGGGAGAGAAAGGGAGAAGAATAAAACACGCTGGTCTTCAACAGAAACCACATAATACCATTAAGGTGTCTATAGACAATGTAAGATCTAGGCTAAATATTCTTTTTAATTTGCCTTACAATTGCAAGCACAGAGATAAAGTTCATCAACATGATTACTTGATACTACAGAACAGAAATGCTCAGAAAAAAAATGTTCATATGCCATGAAAAACTTTGAGATTCCAGAATCATTTCTTTTTTGCACAAATTGGGATGGAAAGCCAAAATATTCATATTTCTGTAGAATAAATTTTAAAAAACAGTTTTGGGTCAAGTGAAATATTCTGGTTTGATAAATTTTGTATCTTTTCCTCCAATTTCTGCTTTTTTAAATAAAGTAATTCCAAAACAAAAATATATTTTCAATGTACAAATAACCACAATTTTTCTCTCCACTTGCTTGAATGGTATATTTTCCCATTTTCATATCAGTTTTCCCCCAATTTTAATGAACTTTTATCAAACTCAATATGACTTTTTGTCACAATTTTGGTTTTCTCAAGAAGAAATATTCTGATGGAAATTATTTTAATGCAATGATATCTTCTACTCACTTAAATGAGAGTCACACAGGTAAAAATAAAATGTTAGAACAGCATTCAAATTGTTTAGTGCACCTGAACATAGACAGGGAAAACAGAATGGTTAGTTGGTAGAAAATTATTGGTGGGTGGAAACTAAATATTATATTGAATAGTCAGGGGCAAAAGGTGTTTCCTCAATGCCTGAAATGGCATTTCTGGATTAAAAATAACAATGGTTTCTGAATAACTAGCAAAATATAACAGTGTTAATTATGTAATTATAATTATAAATGAAATGTTTAAAAAGTGTCACTAATATCAGCTGTACAGAAATGATAGTGATGCTCTGAGTTTCCTGTTTAGACAAATGGTGCTAGTTGTTAGGAGAAATATAAATATAATGTTCAATTAAAGAATTCCACTCAGCAATATTAGTTTAATGATGATAAATGAAAGTTTTTAACAGATTTATCTATTCCAAAAAACATTGTTCCAAAGGATAGCTGTAACTTAGATTGACACAGAGAACTATATATTGCTAACATGCTGTAAAAGTTTGCAGATCCTTGCCAATCACAATCATTGATCCAGAAATATCTGTATATTTTATTCTCCACCTCTCCACCACCCCTCTGTGTCCCTGCCCTCCTCTCCTAGGTTAATAACCCTGACAAGTGATCTTCCTTCCTGGTACACTGAGATTCAGAGGTATACTATTATAAATTGATGTTGTGGCAGTTTTGTGTTTGACAGGCAAAAGAAATAAATCAGGTACTGGGGTAATTATGATAAAGAATTATGATGATTTTTCTATTTGACTGTGTTTATCTGATGCCTTATCACAGTTTAAGTACCTCCTAAAATTTTAAGAGATCATTAAAATAATATCTAATACTTAACAATTTCAAGGAACATCTCCATTTGCATTAATTCCCACATATAATGTCTTCCACAAAAGAAAATCCAAGATATTTTAACCAGTGAAAACCCCTCTTAATTATTCTTTATTTTCAGTCTCTTTATCTAAGAACACCCAATCTCCTTGAGCACTTTTCATCAAAGGTAATCTTTATATTATTCCTTCTGTACTCAGCTGTGGTATAGGAAAAGAGTCAGTACCTCAGGTAACTGATACCAAACATTGTTGAGGTTTTTGTAGGTCAATACCTTAAGTGCCACCGACCGTTTATGGAAATCCAATAGGACTCTTGGGGTATTAGTATGTCAGTAAGTGGCAAGTCACCATCTGCTATAATTTAACTTTCTTAATGATACTCAGTCAGTGCAACAACTCTTAGACAACCTCTCAGCGGCCTATTTCCTGGGGCAAAAAGGTGGGCATGACTTCTAGTGAAGCCCCCATAGGACAGAACAGATAGCAAACTTCTAGCTAGACAAGACTGAGAAGTACCTTTTCTGCTATTTCATATTGAAAAGATTGTGATACCTTTATGGACCCAATAAGCTTCCAAAACTGCACATGGATCACAAATGTTGAAATCCATCCACCAACGACTTCTTCACCAATCCCTTGCAGGCAAGGTGATTGTCTTCCATGATTATCTCATCAATGGGTCCAAAGATGGCTAATGAGGCCTATCCAGGATTGATAACCCTGTTGCAACTCAGGCACATATTTCTGTGTGGGGTGTGTGGCTCTGGATTCTTGATTTGGTCTGTAACATGCTGTTATTGCCACTCCCGCTTCAATATCTCCAGGTAAACTACTGAGATCCTTGCAGCAGACTTCTCCTCCATTAGGCTGGGTGACAGTCTCCCATGACTGGATGCCAATTTTGCATTTTTTCACGTTTGCTTTGAGGACGTCCTTGAAGCACTTTCTGTGCCCTCCTCTTGAGTGCACACCTTGAACCAACCAGGCTATATGTAAGTCAACTTTCTCAGTTTTTCTCAGTTGTTTTCTTCAGTCATCTAATTATTCAGTATTATCTGGGTTAAAGCTTCAGACAGCTTGCTATATCCTATTGTTCAGCTCCATAACAATATCAAGCTACTTTTTCTGTGATACTAACCAGCACCGAAGCAAGTTCCATAATGATTTGACAAGAAAATAAAAAGGCTTCCCACAAGCTGCATTAAAGCAAACTAAGATAATGATTCTTTCCAGTCTTTTGAAACCTGTTGTCTATTATATTAATAGTGCAGGTATTTGTTAAAGAATTTGTGTGAATTTTTTCTTCTTTAAAGTCAATATGCACAATTTCAACATTATTATCAAACATTTAAAATCTACTTTTAGCTATACAAATACAACACCTCAGCCTTTTGAATGAGCTCTTGATGTGTCTAGATTAGTGCTGGTGTATATTACAATATTTTTCCATGTTTCTGTGGACTGAGGGCTTCATATAACACAACTGATATCAAAGAGAGTTTATCCATTGCTTTCAGTGGAAGCAGAATCAGTCCTCTAAACTGCAAGTTCCTCATAGCACTGGTAGTGGGTGTGTGGGAGGGGGGAGGGTTGTCTGTTTGGGAGGGCATGGAAAGTAAAAATAGCATGGCCAGGATAAGGGTGGGGGTGGGAGGTAAGAAGGACACAGCCCCAGAGATGGCATCAGCACCTGAGCTTTTCCAGCCCTGGGGTTGCTCTCTGAACCTGTGCAGATGTTTACTGGAACAAGTTAACCTATTACCAATCTAAATTAGTTTACTTACTCTGATGAACTAAATTAGCTCAGGTCTGCCATTTTTGGCCTGATTTAAATCCCCTGAAAGTCTTCATAGATGGGCATTTAGATAGACCTAATCCTTGGTAGGTTGGTTTAAATGGAATGTCTGTATGCATCCTAATGCTCCACTATGACACAGCAAAAAAGCCTGTTGTCCTAGCATCGGTCTGAGGAAACCATGCTTTTCTAAACTAACTTGACCCACATCTAATACATACACATGAGATTGTTCACACAGCACATAACAGCTATCAAATACCATTCAATCAGATATTCAGATCTATAACTCAGTTTAAAGTAGAATTGGACCAGAACCAAAACTCTGGATCTGAAATTTGGTTCTCTATCGAGTTCTTGAATTTTGCAAGAGATTCTTGCTTGTAGAGTGCTTTCTATATAACTCTTAACCTTTAAGGTGTTTGAAATACTGATATCTGGGGAGGGTGGGGGGATGGGAGATGTCTATGTCCCCTGCACCAGCCCCAGGACCTGGGTTTCATTCCTCTTAATTTAAAATTAGAGATACTGGTGTTACCAAAAGACACCAAAAATACTTGCAACAGTTAATGTTTGTGAGATCAATCATTTATATTGCCCTGTAAGTTGTGTATCATGCAACCTGCATTTACAAGAACCCGCTCTTTAATGTAAATCAGGGTATCCTGCATTTGTTGCTTACTACTGGAACTCATATAGCACAACAGCAAAATGGAGTATGAGTCATAACTTCACCAATATATTAACCTTTCTGTTTATTCAGGGGTGGCAGCTGTCTGCGCTTGGCAGGTTTCTGAGATGCTGCAGGGCATTTTACTATGTTCTCCAGGATGATGTTTATCTCTTGCTTCCCGATAAATATTTCACATGTTCAACAACTAGAAAAAAAATAATTCCATTGAATTTTTCATAATCAAAACTACTCTTTGGTTGACAGAAAAGACTGAATTCAAAGTGCTTAATCCATAAATCATCAGGAGTAATTCTGAAGGTGTCCCATGGCTACAACAAACTTATAGGAAACTATTTGCTACTTGAACTAAAAAAATCAAAGAAAGCACAGATTTTTTAACAATATTTCTGAAGAGAAAAAATGTGCTGTAGTATGGAGGTAGATTGTGTAGAGGTGTACTAAGACAGCGAACTTACTTGCACCCTTAAGATTAAACCTTACATGGTGAGCAGATAAATGCAGAATGCCTTCAGGGGCAGCTTAGGCATCCATCCTGCTTCAGATTTCCTGTTTTCTGTACCAACTGAGTTACATCACCAAAGACCATGCCTATCTTGAAAGAAATGGGATCAGTAATTCCCTCTTCGTGCCCCTCAGCACTAATTGCACATGTGCATAAAGAAACAAGTCTGAAATGAGAGGAGAGAATTTCCTATTCCATATTGCTGCTACCTGAGAATGGTTTTTCACTGTTAAATTAAAAACCCCCCATCAAATATCCATATGCTACATCCAGATTCAGTAGCTTCTGTTTATATGCATTTACATCAGCTCACGTCACACCAGGTTGAATCATGGCACCTTGATTTAATGATGAGAGTCTGCAGTCTAACTGGTAAAGACAGCAAGGAACCTCTCCGGTAAGAGGATCATGTGATGATTAGTAAATAACAAAAATTTAAACACTCAGAAGCAAATGTTGCAGCCGAATACAGTGTAGTAGAAATTAGAACAACTCCCATGATGCCTTTAAATACTGTCTTCTTATTCCAATACTATTCTAGTGTTCACACTAATATGGTATTTATTTTCACTAAATGCCTCCCCCCCGCCCCCCTGGGAATTGGTAACAACATCTGTAAATGTCTGGAAAAACCACAGTCATGTTAGACTGTGAAAGGTGTTTTTTTTTTTAAATTTGAATATCATTTTCCCACTACCATTCATACCATAAGTTAAGGAATGCACTCGGTATGGCTACAATTTGTTGGTAATTCCTCAGGGAACTCTTGTATTCCCTAATAACCATCGCTTACCAGCATCCCCACATTCTGAGTGAATGTCTTGCTTATGATCCTCAAGCAAACTGTTCACAAACAGTGACATACTGGTTGCCCTCAGCTGTGCAGAAATAATTGTGAACCTCTGGATTTAATGAAATAACTCCAGCTAAATTAGCAACGTGTAGGGGATGCATGCAGGTGCACCCCCTGAGATTGGCTGGGCACTTACTGGAAGCGCCAGCCATGAAACCAGAAGTGCAGTTCCAGTTTCACCAGTTTCACAGCTGGTGGTTCTGGACTTGGCAATCGGCTGCTGGGGAACACCCCTCCTCCCCCATCTGCGATCTGGTGCCCGCACCCCCAGATTCAGGAGACACCAGTTGCCCATGTTCACCTATTTATCAATTCTGGTTGATATGGAATAAATGACTGAAGAAATCAGTTTTGCTAAAAGGAAGATAAAGAAAATGCACATTTCATATCATGATGGTCCATAACCACAAGACCATCTAATGCTTCTTGTAACTTCAGGAAGTTGTAACATTTACCTACCGGCATGAAAACTAAAACTGAACTGAAATCACAATAATTGTAGCTGTATAAAACTGGATTTTGCCTCTGGTTCAAAACACAAAAAACTATAGCTTTTGTTGGGCTATCTCCTAAGCTACTGCATTCTTAATAAGAAAGTCATTTCCTCTATCACTAAAAAAACCCCTTAAACTAATAAATATCAAAATACCTTCCTTTTAAATAAGGTTTCTGAAATAATCAGGGCATGTGTAAAGGGTACTCATCAGAAACTGGTATAAAAAAATCCATAGCTTTGCAGAATGACAAACCTATGACTAACTGTATCAATTCTCCGGTTATGTGGAAAATGTGTACACATTCCAGTGTGCTAGAAAGGAGTAGTGGGAATACTTAATTGAAAGCAGCAGCTATGTATAACTATTGTAGAGTGGGTACAACTAATTTAGAGCAGCCCTCAGTGCATGACCCAAAATCTTTCTAAGGCTTTCTCTTAGGTGTGAATCTGGAGCCCCTGATGGATGTTACACTTAAGACATGATTAAGTGGTTAATCATGTCTTCAGTAGTGATCCAGCTACATGTTCAATCAGTTAGTGGTGTGATAAAACCAGGAATGAACCACAGAGTTATTGTTATTGCTAGGGATACTGGTTTTCTCCTATAAAAAAAGCCCGAATTTTCAGTTTTAAAAAAGTAACACCAAATCCACATTTTTCCGTGATTAAAATGAAACAACACTACATATTAGTGGTGTTTCATTTTAATGATGGAAAAAATGTGAATTTGGGGTTACTTTTTAAAAAATGAAAATTGGGGATTTTTTTTTATTGGAGAAAACCAGGATCCGTGGTTATTACACAAATAAATATGTATAATAATTTTTTTTCTGGTCCTTATCAAGGCCTTAATTGAATGTGTGGCCGGTGCTCAGACTCTGGAGCACTTAAGGGCCTATCAAGACTCCTTTGTGCTGCAGAGGTGGGATGCCCCAATCAGCTGATCAGACCCCCAGCCTCAGGAGCATATGGTGCACTCCAGCAGCTGGAACCCAAGCTTGTTACTTGCTGATGCGTATGGAGCCTGGGATTGGGCTCCCCCTGCATTGGCAGTATGGCACAATGAGATCTGTTGCAGGATCCCACAAGTGTGCCTTCTGCTATGCACACAGTGCATTACAAGAAACACTATTGTTGGGATCCTTTATCAGATCCCACCAAGTTTTTACATTAATGTCTGTCAATAGTGTGTGCACTAGACTGTACAAACTAATTAAGAGCATTGCATTCCTAAATGCTTGTCATGTGTTAGTCCCATCTATACAGTTGGTCCAATAAAAGATGTCATAAAAGACACCTGGCCTCTCAGACACTGCTTGGACCATCACAGTTACAACAATACTTCAACACTACTAAAAACTAATTAACAAACATCAAGTTAGAGTGACCCACCTAAAAAGTAGAGCTCTCAATTCCAGCTCTGATTGCCTCTGAAATTCCTTGAAACTAATTATGTGGCATATACTTACCTCCAAGTAATAGATGATTCCCCATAACATTCTGCAAAGTAAGGCCAATAAATAAATATTCTCAGGGATACCATGTTGTAGCAGCATTGGTCTACCAACAAAAGAAATCAGAACAACATTGCAGGGGGAGGAACTGCTTTCTCTATTCCTGACTCTCAATTTGTCAATCATTTTAAACAGGCCCATATAAAGAACCAATAGCATATGGTTTTATTTTTTATTCGATCATAAGGAACATTGTTTTCTTTGGAATAGTTAGGGGAAAACATTTCAGATGGAAGCTTTAGATTTTGCCTGCTATGAGACATTTAAAAAATGAAGTGAAAAGGAAGAAACGTTGGCAGAGCAAAAGGCAAAGGGTAAGGTGGATGCTAGAGAAAAACTGAAACTGCTAAAAATCAAAAAGCAAAACAAGTGGTCATTAAATTGAATTTTTTTGTGGCAATCTACTTCTTGTTTATCACTGGCTCATACTCTAGAATGGCTGAATATTATACTGCAAGTAAATCGAACTGCCCACAATATGCCAAAGCTGTTGCATGCTGAACATGCTAGTGCTCATTTATTTTTACATAAACAAGTTGGATCTATCTTTGATGTAACCTAAATTATAGTCTGCAACAGATTTGCCTGCTGAAGGGTTTTTTTTTGTGTTGTACAAGCCATCGTGCTGTGTCCAATGGAGTAGAGAAAATGGATTCGTAAATTGTCTTGATGCTTGTTATGACTGTCTTAAAAAAGAATTGAATTATATAGTTAAAAAAAACCAAACACATCGCTAGAGAGCATGTGTTGTAGATAAGCAACAAGGACGTTTCAAACGTTTGAGGTTCAGGCTATCTGAACATAACTTTTGGTGGCATTTAACCATGCAAGCTGAATCCTGTATTTCCCACACTGCATTGAGCCTATGAGTAAAATCTTATTTTCAGAGCATTTCACACTTCTTTTCTTTGAACATTACAATCTTAAGCTAAATTGTCAGCTGGCACAAATGGACATAGCTTCCTTGACGTTGTGATACTCTGTCCATTTATGCATCTGGCATCTGGTCTACAGTCAGATTTCCACACCTGTGAGGGGACCTGTGGGCTAAATAGCATGGCTCAATGCACTAGACTGGATGGGGAAGGAGGTGTGGGACTGATCCTGGCACAGGGGGCCAGGTGGGAGCAACACTGGACATGATCTGAACACATGGGCCCGATCCTGGCTTGCAGGGGCACAATAGGGAGCATGGGTTTGATCCCAGTGCACAGGTTTGATCCCAGGATGCGGAGCTGTTGTAGGGTGGTGCATAACCAATCCTGGCACATGGAGACAGCTGGAAGTGGCGGAGGGTGCCAGGACCTGATATCAGTGTATAGGGTCTGACCCTGGCACATGGGATCAGGCAGGAGCAGTGCAGGGTGCTAGGGCCCAATTCTGGTGTGCAGGACCTGATCCCAGCATGGGAAGGCAGCACAAAGCCCAATCCTGATTTATAGGGGTTGACTGAGGCCATGGGGGAGCTGATCTGACCCACAGATAAGCCCTGCACTACTTATCTGGCCCACGGGTCCAAAAGGTTAAATAACATTGCTCTAGGGGGTACAAGACCATTATGAGACATTATGATCTCAGAGAGGTATTTAGCTATGTTAGTCTGAAGTCAGACAGAAGCAAGGTAGATTTGTACCTTATAGACTGACTAAATCAGAGATGTACAGTATCAGCTGTCAAAAGCTGTGGGCTTGCTTTATCATATTCTGTCTTCAGATGCTGTCAAATGAAGTAACCCTGCTGTTTACAAAGGCTTATGTTATACATCTCTTACTTAAGTTTATAAGATTCAAATCTACCTTGCCTTCTTCTATTCTATGACATCAACATGAATATTGAAACAGAAGTCTTGCCTGTCCCCCACTTGGGCCTGTTGATACTCAGAACTTTCATATGGCTGCAAATGGTTTGGATGTTAAGATTGCACTACAATATAATTTGGAAGAAAAAAAATGTAACCAGGCAAGCTTTATGAAGGTTTCCACAACAGTATCTGAATGTTCTATTTATAGTTATCGTATCTATAACTATATCAATTAATTACTTGAATTAAATTGAGACAAATCATAAATAAGCCGACCACCTCCTTACCTTAAAAACTACCATAAAATGTCTTCAGTGTAAACTGAAGTCTCAATTCAAGACTTATTTATAGAATATAGATATAAATAAACCAGGAGAGTAGCAAATGTAAACTGCAAAAAGTGACAGGCCTATAAAATGTGCTAAAACACATTCTCACATGTCACAGAATTGTCCTGCACTTCAATTGAGATCTAAAACCTAACACCTGCATCCTTTCGTCCTCCTGCAGTTTTCTCTATGTGCTGTAATAGGTCCTGTTCTTTTATCTCCAGAACACTTCCCTTTTCTATACACCTCCTACGCTGCAGAGAAATATCTGTCTATCCCTTCCCACATTCCTTTTAACAATACCTAGTGTTAGCTTAGATTAATGAAGGGCTTGAAGCCCAGTTAACCCCATACTTGCTATACTATTTGGGCTAGGTTCTACTTATTACTTGATTAAGCAAGATATATAGGTGCTCTGCTAACATCAGTGGGAATACTCCCACTGGAGCATCTTGCTGTATCAAGGCTTTATATTTACAGATTATTCACTATAGCAGACCATGCGTCAAAAAATGACCTTGGGACCTAGGACTTCTAGGGCTGTAAAATGGTGTTTGCTAATGAGGAATGTAAATAGATCTGAGAATAATGATAATTGATTACTTTTATGGTTTTATAGCACCTTCTAGCACAGAAGATCACAATGTGTTTTATGAGCATTCCCTTAACACATCAGTGCAGTACAACTATTTTAGGGACAGAGTGCATCAATTGTTTAGCACCAAAAACCAAAGCTATGTAGTTTAGGACTGAAAATACTGGAACCATGCAAAATTGTTGAGGATATTTAACCTGAATACAATTAATCAAATCAGACTTTTCTCAAGACACAAGATTCAATGCCATGCATAATAAAGAAGATCTCAAACTAGTATCTTTTCCCTGTAACAAAACGTGGACCTTAGATCAAGTTCATAGTTAGTCCCTATGGGCGTTTATACATATGCTCTGAGAGGTGGGGGGGGGCACTTTAATTAGAACACTGAGAGCATCATATGTATCAGTGTCCCTGCACTGAAAAATAGTGGCAGAGGTGCTTTAACTAAAGCGCCCCCGCTGCCATACTTCAGTGCGGGGACACAGATACACATGATGTTGGAGTCTGCCGGAGCACGGTAATTACCACATTCCAGCAGATACAATTAATTTAGTCCGCTGCGATGCACTATAATTAGTCCATCAGAGCTGCTTTGCTGCCCATGTATAGGTGCCCGTCATATATACTGACATTGAACAGAAGCCAGGAATTTCTCCAACTGTTCAGCCTTGGGCCATAACGCAACAAGCCATGTTGGGACCTGGGAGAATAGGGGAGGGGAGGCACATGGTTTAGAGAGTAGGAGCAGGGGGCCAATGGCTTCTAAGGTTGAAGGGGGCACAGGGAATGAGGCATGAATTCTGACACCCAGGAATGAAAAGGCCAGGTCTGAGAGCAGGGGGTAGAGGAGGGCTTACTAACTGACTTCTAAACCAAGAAGGTACCAGCCTTACTAACCACTAAAAATGTTAGGCACCCAAACTACAATTCCAATGAAGCACTACAACAGCTATTTGAATGAGAAGATAAATATTTTTGGGTATGGCCAAATTATTCCAGTGGAAAATAAAAATTTGCTGAGAAAAACTGTCAAAAAATAAAAATATTTTTTCTTAAAATTTCTCATGGAAAATGCTTCCTTTTTCACATGAGTTGACATGTGTGAGAAGGATGGCGAAAGCATCTGAGAAACTACCCTTCAGAAATCTCTTGAACACTCTTAGCTGTTTATAGTGTGGTGTATTAGGTGATACTTAGATCTGAAAATATTATCCTCTTTAAAATCTCCACATTCACAAACAGGAGCATCCTATCTCTATTCAAAAGGTTCCAGTGATCTGACAATGAAAAAATCACATTTGACAAAGACGACTTAGAGCTCCATCTGAAGAGCTGCATACAAGAAACAACTTGTCATGTAGAACTGCCACCTTATTTGGTCCTACAAAACCCAAGAGCAATGCTTGATGTGCTTGAGCACCATCTGCTGGTACATTATCCATTAATCTACTATTCAGTTGTAGAGAACAATCCTTACTAAGCGCGCCTCTAAAAGTAAGCACATAGTTATGAGAAATAATTCTGAGAATACTGTGGTATTTGTTGCCAAATGTTGATCTTTTTAATGGCAACTACTGTAGGTCCATATGAATTATGGGAAATAGTGATGACAATCAACACACCAATTCTGCTAATTAGCAGTGGGACATCACTAGACTGATTTACCATACTTCCTCTGTTTTACCATACACTGCTTTATAGCTTGTTCATTCTGTCACCAAACATAATACATGGTGAGCAGATGTGATTTTGCAGAATGCTGCCAAATTTGTATTGTCCTTATGTTACATAAATTATTTTTTGCTATGTTGGAGGCAGCCTGAGCTCTTCTCTTTATATCTTTCAACTTTTGGCTTTTGAAATTTCTGGGCCTCCTCCTCCTCCTTTGTTTAGATTTTACCAGTGGGGAATTCTTTAATTTTCTCCATTCTCCTGGAAGTTACATTTCAATTAAAAACCCAGTAATAATCCCTTTTTTCTTTTAAAAAAACACCACCCAAAAGAAAACATTTTAAATCTGCTTCTTTATCTATTAGTTGTACTTTAAGGCTAGAGACAGACATTATACATAAACCAGTTTAAGTGAACATAAACTGGTTTAAACCTGTAGCAGAACAGATGTTCAATGCACATAAACCAATTTGAAAATGGCTGAAACTGTTTTGAGATAAATCTTGTTGAATGTAGTATCAGACTTAATTGATTTGAGTCAAACTGGTTTATACAATGTCCGTCCTGGACCCTTTGCTGGTTTAAGCTAAACCAGACACTCCCAGCATGCTCTCTGGGCTGGGCAGGGTCTCTGCTCCACAGCAGGGCTGGCCTCTCCTCTGCTCTTCCCCATGTCCCCCTCCCTCCCATCACCACTCACTGCTTAAGCAGACATCCCTTCCTTGTCTCTTCCACAGCATGGACTGTAGCCAGCATGTGGTATGCTAGCTAATGCTGTGTAAGGCAGATAGGACAGTGTCTGCCTAGAGTTTTTTAGAGGTAATCAACAGTTTAGATGGAAATGTCTCTGCATTCCTTCCTTTGCAAAAAGCTGTTTAAGAAGAGCTTGTACTGAGTGAGGTTTTGCTTTCTGATGGGGTGTTAAATGTTGATAACAGAGCTGATAAATGCTGTTATCAAGTGAGGCAGGACCCCTCCCTAATTGCAGTGTCCTACCCGGGGCCTGGCCATGCCTCCTCAGCTCCCTGTAGAAGGGAAGGGAGGGCTGCTCTAGCACCCCTGGCTTCTAGCCTGAGCCACTGCAGGCATCAGTCTCCATTTCTAGGATGTCTGTCTGGGTTACAAACTGATTTAGCCTACCCAGGTTAGATTAACCTGCAAAGATTGAATCAATTCAGGCTCAGGCTTTTTGAACGTTTGTCTCTAGCCTAAGGGTTTGGTTAGTTTTTTGCTAGGCAGTGAAGTTAGTAGCCTCATTCTCCCTTCTTCTTCCCTGTATGCTATCACAGCTAGTCTTTAACTAGCTAACAAGTGATTTGCAGAAAGCTGCAGAAAACTTGTCTATACTACAGAGCTTTTTGCCAGAATAAGCATGATGCATATAGGTATGGTGGTATAGTTAAACTGCAGAGTCCCCTTGCAAAACACTTATAGCTTCCCACAACAACTGGCTCCTACCTAACATAACTGTGCAGCAAAACTTTAAAAAGGAGACTAAGCCTTGTGTTATAATCAAACTACTGGCCTGCTATGTACTTCTTTATGCCAATGGCTTCCTGTAGGTGACATGGTTTTCTGGTGGGGGCAGTTAAATCAGAGAGGTTTGGGATTTGTCTACACAACTGGTGTTCTTTGTGCAATTCATAAAATATGGTGTGTGCTAGTAACAGAGACCAATCCCAACATTCTACACAGAATGGCTGGCTTAGTGACACAGTGACACAGACCGGTTGGCTTAGTTTTGGGAACAGTTTGTTTAATAGTTGTTGTGTTACAGGGTAAAGAAATTGCATTAAGTGGAAGACCTTACTACCTTTGGCCAAGAAATCAATTTTATTACAATACCTTTTTCTCAAGGCTTTTATTAAGAGCTCTTTCATGCTAGACCCCATACAAACTAAAGAGTTCATAATCTAATAATTTAAATCTCTAATTTCTACCTGTCTACTAAAAACCCTATTGAGGAGGACTTCTCAAATTGCACGGTTGCATTTCAGATTAACATTCTTTGAAATTTTAACTTAAAATCAACTGCCCTTAAAATTGTGAACTATTTTGGGCAAGAATGTCAGACTCAAGGCACCCTTGCATAACTTTTGTAAGCTGAGTGCCTCCCCATTTCAAAAATTAATTTATTTACTACAGGGCTTACCTCCTTGCAGAGGGAAGAGGCAGTGAGGCTTGGGGAGCAGCTAGGCAGGTAAAGCCTGAGCTTAACCTTATCTGCCTCTCTCCTCACACCTTGCTAATACCCACAAACTTCCTGCTGAACTCTTTGCAGGATCTTGCAGTTCTCTCTGGTGCCCTGGCACCCTGATTGAGAATCATTGGGTGTGTCTACATATGCATTTATGTTGGTTTAAATTTAATGTACAGTAAGTTAAAGTGCATTAAGTGGGAACAAGCCAGCATCTACATGTGCAGGTGTTAAAGTGCAGTAACATTGTATGTGGACTGACTTGGGACTAAAGTTAGTCCCAAGTCAGTCCACACACAGAGTGGACAGAGTTACTGCACAGTAAGGCATCTATGTGTCTCTTACTGTGCAGTGATTAATCAGGCGTAAATTTGATAGCTGCATTATGCAAGTATCAAATTTATGCTCAAATCAGTGTAAATTGCCATATTTCCTGTGCAATACAGGCATGCATGTGTAGACATGTGCCCATATTGCACAGTAATTTCAGTTACTGCACAGTAAATGTGCATGTGTAGATATGCTCACTGGCTTAGAACAACTGAGTTCTGCTTTGGTTGAACCTTCCAGGAACAAAAGCAATCAAGAGACCTAGTCTAGGCTGGTTGAATTTTACAACTTGGCTCATTTATAAATGTGGAGAGAATCTTGTACCTGCTCAGTTCCCTGGGTAGAGCTCAGGCAGCACAAAGGATGCAGAAACCTCCTGCAAGTCCTCAACCCCCAGTTTGAGTAAACTGGAAAAGGTTCAAACAGCAATCTTCATATGACATCTGTTTTCCTTGGGAACATATGCCAGTTGGAGCAATTGAGAGTTACCCACACGCTGTTCTAAAAGGCTAGGATAGAGCAAAGACTGTGGTCCATTATATTACTGAATCTTACACAAAGGTATCATTTATAAGATATTGGTTCCCATTTTTACTGTAGAAGAAAAAATAAAGCTCTTGGGTTTATGCCCAGTACATTACATGGCAAAACTGGATAAACTGCTCCTTGCAGACAAAACCTCTTTTAGAATAATTCATCTGTTACTATGCTTGTAAATTATTCATTTTTTTTGATTAATGAAAATATGCTAATTAAGGATTTGCTGTTAAAAAGGTATAAATATCTTTCATTGCCTAAAGTAATTAGAATAAGTAATTACTTAAACATTATGATTTGAAGTTAAATAATTTCTGTGATAGCAAACTGAGTAAGGAGAAGACATTATAATATGTTTGATATAATTTAAACTGTTTAACCTAATGGCAGCATTTTTACAGTGTTTACATAAAATATACATATGCTTTAAAAGATAATAAAATTGATTTTTGTACTATATAAGTTTATCTCTTGCTTTGTTTGCTAATTTTGGGACTTGATCCTGCAAGGCCTTGCATGGCCTTATTTCAATCCAACTAAGCAATAAAATATGTACCAGACTTTCAGCACACACATAGATTAATCATTTTCAATGGAATTACTCATATATTTAAAGATCAGAATGTGCTTATATTCCCTACTGCATCAGGGATGGATTTTGCAGACCTTGTAGGAGAATGCTCTTGTCTCCTAGTTAAAGAGTGACCTGAACCCAAAAGCTTGTATAACTTCTCTCCAGGGCCATCCCTGGGTGGGGCGAATCAGGGCAACTGCCCCGGGCCCCACGCTTTGGGGGGCTCCTCAGGCAGTGCTGTACAGGTTCCACTGCGGCCACCATGCATAGTGCCACTGCCAAGCACGTCTGGCTCTGCCACCACCAAGCGCTGCTGGCTCCAGATGCTCACCACTCCCTCCCCCCCACCCCTCACTCCACTGGCTCCAGCTGCTTGCCACCTCCTCCCCACCACTGCCACAGCCACCAGCTTTTGTGAGTTGTTGCCACCCTCAACCC
>NW_017729028.1:2613732-2621058 GCF_001723915.1 Gavialis gangeticus | reverse complement strand
AACCCCACACAGGCTGACATGCCCCAGGCCCTGTATACCCCTAGGGATGGCTCTGCTTTTCTCCCAACTATATAGTTGGTCCAATAAAAGATAATAAAAAACCTTGCATCCTGCAATGTTTTGCCACTCCATCAAGAAAATACACAAAAGTTCAGATCATGTCAATGATATTATCCTTCAGGTACCTGCGTATGCCATTGTGTATATCTGTATGTTTGTGAGATAGGGAAAAGATTGCAAATATATCCCTATAAAAGAGAGAGTGGAGAACCACTTGGGTAATGACTATGCATCTATAAGGGCTGGTGCTAGATAAACATAGCTCATATACTTTAGTGTTTTTACTAGTTCAAATGTTTTATCATATCACTATTACCAGGACTAGAACTCAAATATAATATCAGGTGTAAAATCTTTTAAGCTTGGAAAAACCATTTCAAGTACTCCCAATGTAGTTAAAATAGGGCCGAATTACATAGCATGTTTATATCAGTGTAAATTACATAATGTCTAGCTATACTATACATGGTGTATCTCTACTGGATTCACGTATGTTATACCAGGAAAAACAGCAGCAAAAATACACCTGCACAAACATAACTGATGCAAATGATGTGTGCCTGGAATTGTCATCAGCAAACTTGGACAGCGTGCTTTCAACCCCCTCATCCAAGTCGCTGTTGAAGATGTTAAACAGTGCAGGCCCGAGGACTGAGCCCTGGGGGACCCCAGTGCTCACATCTCACCAGGTTGAGTATGACCCATCCACCACTACTCTCTGGGTGTGCCCCATCAGCCAGTTTTTTACCCATCCAACTGTGTAGGCATCAATGCCACAGTTGCTTAATTTATTGATGAGAATGGGGTGAGAGACAGTGTCAAAGGCCTTCTTAAAGTCTACAAAGACTATGTCCATGGCAACATCATCATCCAGGGATTTAGTTACCTGGTCATAAAAGGCAATCAGGTTGGTCAGGCAGGACCTGCCTTTGATGAACCCATACTGGCCCTGAGCATGATCTCCCCCCACAGATGTGCTCCTTGTTGATTTTCTCCAAGATCTTCCCAGGCCTATAGTTACTTGGGTCCTCCTTCCTCCCTTTCCTAAAAATAGGGACCACATTAACTAATTTCCAATCCCCCAGCACCTGGCCAGATGACCATGAATGCTCATAAAGCTGAGCCAAGGGCTCTGCAATGACCCCTGCCAGCTCCTTCAACACCCTTGGGTGGAGAGCATCTGGACTTGCAGATTTAAAAATGTCCAGCCCTTCCAGAAGATCCCTAACTACATCTGCACTGACCCAAGGCCTGACAGAGCTATCCCCGAGATTGGTATTGGTACAAAACATTGTAGGAATAGATTTCAGACTGGATTACTTTGAATGATAATTTCATTTCCATTCATCCTGCCCCTTATCTACATTTAGTGCCACACACAAGGCCACAGTATCTGGCCTGTTGGGCTCTCCATGGGCCCAGAAACCTGGCAGCAGGGAAGCGGTTAGGATCTGGTTTTTTTATGTCACTTGGTCTAATGTCCTAGTATGCAGGGAATACATCTCTGTGTTTGTGAGTTGTGCAGCCTGTTATGAGTCTCTGAGCACTATTAAGTACAGTGTTGAGTATTTTAGTGTGAAAACTTCTGGACCATACAGGAGCACTGTAATCTTCTGAGGCATATACCATTGCAAGTGCCGTGGTTACGAGCATTTTGAAATTCACACTCCATGTTGTACTGGCTAAATGTCTTAATGCAGCTACCCATGCAGAGACTTTACTGCTGACCTTCTGCATGAGATGGTTATAAGTGATGGAATGGTCTGATGTAACTCTTTGGTAAGTCTGGTATGCTCATGGGGAAAGATGTGGTTGCCTACACTGATATTTAGGGGGTTCTTGGCTTGAAAGTTGTCCAGGTGGAATACTGATGATTCTGATTTTTGATGCTCCTCTATGATCTCATGCCTTTCAACCCCCACCCCTCCCCCCTAAGCCCTCATGCCACTGGCTTGGAATGAAGGTGAGATTCCAGGGTTGTTATCCCTTACTGTTGTAAGGGGCTTATTAGTTTGTGTTACATTCAGTGGAACCATAAATTCGGTTAATTGACAATTGTCTGCCCCATCCCTCAAGGCTGCGTTGCTTTTCTGAGGGAGACTAGTATGTTGATGTGGGCCCACCAAACACAAACCAGCACCCAAACACACCTCAAAAGACATTAAAAGAGGGGTTTTTTTGTGCCCTGAAGCCAAGGTGTAAACAACAGTTGCAACTCCAGGTTTCACTGACATACCTCTGGGTATCATTTGACAGAGTACCTATGTATACACACCAATGCAGGTAAGGTACAGCAGAAAGGAGAAAAATTCTGCCTAGCAACCCCCTCCCCACAACTCTCCCTCCTTCTCCTTCTCCTTCTCCTTCTCCTGGAGAACCAAAGAAGGCTTATCCCTCCAGGCCCTTGAGTCCCCAGCTCTCCCAGGAGGGAGATGAAACCCAGGTGTCCAGGTTTTCCCAGCTGGGAGGTGGAACACAAGCATTCCCTGGTACAATCAGTGCTGAGTTATGAGCAGCTGCACAGCTCTTGGCCCCATGCAGGGTGAATGGGTCCAGCCAAAAGGACCCACCATAGGTTCCTCAGTGTGCCTCTTGTCTGCAGATTCTGCATTTGTGCACAGGAGGCCTGGTGATAGACCCTGAGATGCTGGATGGTCAGCCAGATATCTGTAGAGCACTGGAGATGTGCATAGATGGCATTAATGAAATGAAGACCTAATGGAATCCTGGATGTGGGGGGTTGCAATGGACAGATTGGCAACTGCTTTCCCTATGCTGCTGTAGCATTGAATGAGCCATCCAGGCCCAAGAACATGCTGCAAAGGTCCAAGAATGAGGTCTACAGATGATCACCCATTGTCTGAGAGAGACCATTTGCACTGCTATGGAACAGAGAGAGATGCAGCACCAGGATAGGGAGTTTATGCACAGGGTCAGAGACTACTTGGGATCCAGTTATGACATCCTGAGTCATCAGCACCACATTCAATGGGGAAACCATTGCTTTCCTGGGCAGGAATTATGGGACAGGTTGCTGCCCAGTCCTCCCCCTGCCCCCAGTGGCCTGGAGAGCTCTGCTTCAGGAATTCTCCTTGGGGTAACAGGAACAGGGATACTATGGGGGCCAGCTCTGGATGGTGGCCAAGGGGGAATGCTTCACACCACACATTGATTGGAAGATGCTGGGGTGTGGAGGGCCCAAGAACAGGAGATATGGTACATGGGATCTTGTAACCAAGAAGCCATGAAGGTGTCTAGTAGGACTCGCTCTGGGGAGCAGCAGTGCTGGAAGGGAGAGGTTTCAGGCTGCTTGAGACCCAATGCCATGGTTGGCAGGGTCAGCACCTGGTTTCCAGGGCCAACTCACTACTCCCAGCTGCTGGCAGTGGCCAGTGTAGACACAGAGCCCCAGGCCAGTTCCTGAAGGGTGTGGCAGTGCTCAGAATGGAGTGGGGCAAGGCCCACCAGCCCACTGGGCTCAGGGCCTGCTGCAGGGGAATGACCCAACCTCAGTGAGAATCCTCAGGGAGGGTTTGTTTTTGGTAAACTGAGTCCCCACAGCTTCACTTCTCCCTCCCCTCTCAATGGCATAACTGCCTGGTGCAGCCAGGTTCTTTCTCCACTCTCTCAATGTTAACTGAGGAGAAGGTTCCAAGTTGCAGAGTGGGCAACATTCCAGTTTCCACACTAAAAGTCTGGTGGCTTCAACATTTGATTAAAATAAGTCAAGTCTCTTCCTCAGGTGGCATTTACCCCCCAGCCCTGGAGAAGGAGAGGGGAAAGGGGATGGAGCCCTGCCAGCCTGGGTTGTGGGCAGGGATGCCTATGACACAAGGTCAGAGGTGCTTGGGGCTGGAAACCCATAGCCTAGTGCCCCCCAGCCATACTCATCTGGGGATAGCTTCTGGTCCACACAGGTGAGAAGCTACATGGCCAGGGCTTCATGGATCCAGACAGCCTGCTGCTGTATAGAGCCAGGGTCACCATACATTGGCTGGGGGGAATACAGGCATCCAGGATGTATAAATACACATACACAAACACACATACATACATATGCACATGGAATACAGGCATCCCACACACACACACACACACACACACACACACACACACACAGAAAACAGGTATCTGGGATACAAACACATGCAGAACCTAGGCATCTGGGGGGGAGGGGGTGTGCCAGGAGCACACACACTGATACATACAGAACTCAGGTATCTGGGACATGTGTGCACATATGTGCACATACACACATTCACAGAACCCAGGCATCACAATGATGGGGATTGGGGTGAGGTGGCCCATGCCTAGCAGCCAAACAGTTGGCTCAGCCATTCAGCTCTGCTCAGGAGTCTTTTGCAGCCTGGGGAGCTCCTGGGGCATGATGGGAGGTATGTGACAGCCTGCACTATCTTCTGGGCTCAGTCCGTCAAGAAGTCTCTGAGCCCTGCCCCCAAAAGGGGGAATTCACTATCTGGCGAAGGTTGGGAAAAGTAACCAGCAGGGCAGAAGTGCTATACTTCAGAAAAGCTGACTTCAGCATTCTTAGGGGATTAGTTAGTGGGGCATTAAAGCTCAAGAGCATTGACAAAATGGAGGTCCAAGAAGGGTGGTTGTTCCTTAAGGAAGTGATCCTTCGGGCACAGAAGAAGGCAATCCCAATGCGTAGAAAAGGGGGTAAAGAAGTCAAGAAGCCCACTTGACTAAACAGGGAAATCCAGGAAATCCTAAGGGCAAAAAAAGGGATATACAAGCCGTGGAAGCAGGAGGTAGTATACCTCCTTGGCTCACGCTTGCAGAGAATCAGTCAGAAAGGCCAAAGCAGCATTAGAAATTAGGCTGGTGACAAAAATTAAGAACAACAAAAAGTCCTTCTTCAGGTATATAGGGAGCAAAAAGAAGGCACAGGGCAGCATAGGATCCCTACAGGATAGACTAGGGCAGTTGGTGACAGAGTGACAGAAGCAGGAGGAACACCAGCCCACCAACTGTCAGTGCCGACCTAGGAAAGAGACACTTGGAGGGGCTAGATGTGTTTAAGTCAGTGGGACCAGATGAACTCCATCCAAGGCTGCTGAAAGAGTTAGCCAGTGTCATAGCAGAGCCACTGGCATGACTGTTTGAGCACTTGTGGTGCTCAGGTGAGGTCCCAGAGGACTGGAAAAGTGCCTAAGTGGTCCCTATTTTCAAGAAGGGGAGGAAGGAGGATCTGGGTAACTATAGACCAATTAGTCTCACCTCTACCCTTGGGAAAACCCTTGAAAAAATGTTCAAGGATCACATTTGTAGGAATCCAAAGGGTAAGCTAATGCTGAGTTCACAGCAGGTAGATCCTGCCTGACTAACCTTGTTTCTTTCTATGACCAGGTCACTAAATGCTTAGACACAGGAATTGAAGTAGATATCATCTCCTTGGACTTTAAGAAGGTCTTCAACATGGTATCTCATAAACAAATTGAACAGCTGAGCCAGGGACGATTACACAGTCATGTGGGTGGCAAATTGGCTGAAGGGTCATACCAAGAGAGTGGTAGTGGACAGGTTGGTATCACCGTGGAAAGATGTGGGCAGTGGGGTCCCCCAAGGCTTGGTCCTTGGGCTGGTGCTGTTCAATATCTTCATTAGCGACCTGGATGAGGGCGTGGAAAGCACTCTGTCCAAATTTGCAGATGACACCAAAATATGGGGCAAAGTAAACACAATGATGGGAAGAAAGAGAATCCAGGCAGACCTGGACCGGTTAGAGAAGTGGGCAGAGAACAATAGGATACAGTTAAACAAGGAAAAGTTCAAGGTGATGTACCTTGGGAGAGGGAATCACCAGCACACCTTTAGGCTGGGGGATGACTTCAGCAGCACAGTGGCAGAAAGAGATTTTGGAGTTGTTCTTAACTCCAAGATGAAGATGAGTCATCAATGTGATGAAGTAATTAGCCCATCTAAACACACTTTGTCATGCATTAGAAGGTGCATCACGAACAGGTCCAGGGAGGTGATGCTTCCCCTCTATGTGGCACTGGTCAGGCCGCAGCTGGAGTACTGTGTCCAGTTCTGAGTGCCACAATTTAAGAGGGATGTGGATAACCTCAAGAGGGTCCCGAGGAGGGCCATTCATATGGTTAGAGGCCTACGCAGGAGTGGTAGAAGGTGTCCAAATCCAGAGCTGCTAGGCCTAGAGTGGTGGAAGCTCCCCAGGTTCTCCTGGGGAACAGGTTCGATGCCCTGGAAGCTGTGATGGAGAAAGACTGTGAAACTGCCTCTGGCAGGGACGATGCCACTCCCCACATGGTAAAGAATGGGCAGAGAGTGAACACCAGCAGGAAGAAATGCCGGGTCCTCATCATTGGAGACTCCATCCTACAAGGACTGGAAGGTCCCCTCTGTCAGCCTGACCCCATGACACGGGAGGTCTGCTTCATGCCTGGGGCTCGGGTTAGAGATATCACGGAGAGGATCCCGGCCTACATCTGACCTGCAGACCAGTACCCCATGGTTGTCATCCACGTGGAGACGAGTGACGCAGCCAGGACCAACCCTGACAGCATTATGAAGGATTTCAAGGCTCTGGGGGACAAGGTTAAGGAGACGGGGGCACACATGGTATTCTCCTCTCTTCTTCCGGTGAGTAGGCCTGAATTGGTGAAGTCAACCAGCGCTTATGCAGTTGGTGCTGCCAGGCAGACCTTAGGTTCTTTGATAATGACCCACGCTTTCAGGCTGGGGGCTTGCTGGGGTGGGATGGGCTTCACGTCTCTCCTAAAGGCAAACGTATCTTCTCTTCCAGGTTGGCTGATCTCGTATGGCAAGCTTTAAACTAGCATCGCAGGGGGAGGGGGCTCCAGGAAGACAAGGAAACACCTCCCAAGCAAGACAGGTAACAAATGCAAGGAGTGCCCAGGTAAGAAACAAGGGTCCAAACAGTCTCCCAAATCAGGGGGTGGCACACACAGCTAGGCAAGGCTTTAAATGCCTATATACCAATGCTCATAGTATGGGGAATAAGCAGGAGGAACTCACCCTCAGAATAGCCAGTTCAGACCCAGGCATAATAGGGCTTACAGAAACTTGGTGGGATTCATCCCAAGACTGGGCAGTTAGCATTAGGGGCTATAGGCTTTACAGGTGGGATAGAGAAGGAAGGAAAGGTGGGGGTGTGGCGCTCTATGTCAAGGAGCAATACACATCCTCTGCCAGCAGAATAGGGTCAGAGGAGGGGCAAGCTGAAGTGTTCTGGGTCAAGATACAAGGGGGCCATGGGGAGAG
>NW_017729028.1:2612088-2612984 GCF_001723915.1 Gavialis gangeticus | reverse complement strand
CAGCAAGGCGGTAGCCCTAGACTTCAAGAGGACCAACTTCAACAAGTTGAGGAGATTAGTGGGAGAGGCGCTGGGGTCCTTGAGGGCAGGGGAGCTCAGTGCCCAAGATGAGTGGTCGTTCCTTAAGGAGATGATACTCTGGGTCCAAGGGGTGACCATCTCAACAAGAAGCAAGGTGGGCAGGAGTGCCCGTAAGTCCCCCTGGCTCACCAAGGGTGTAGGGGAATGCCTGATTGCCAAAAAGGCGGTGGAGAGCCAGTGGAAGGGGGGTGCTATCTCTAAAGAGGAGTATACCTCCTCTGCTTGGGCCTGTAGGGGGGCTGTCAGGAAAGCTAAGGCGGACATAGAGCTAGGACTTGCGTCCAAAATCAAAGATAACAAAAAGTCCTTTTTCAAGTATATAGGGAGGATAAAGAAAGCACTGGGAAATGTGGGACCCCTGCAAGAATCTCTGAGCAATCTGGTGGTTGCGCCAGAGGAGAAAGCAGACCTCTTTAACCAATTCTTCGCATCTGTTTTCTTGGGCAGGGACTGGGATTTCCCCACCGTGATGCAAGATGTACTCAAGGGGGACGCCTCTAGATGTCAGGTTAGGGAGGACCGGGTTAGAGCTTTTGGAGGGGCTGGATGTGTTCAAATCAGCAGGTCCAGATGCTTTCCACCCCAGGGTGTTGAGGGAGCTATCACAGGTTATTGCAGGGCCCCTGGCATGGCTTTACCAGCGCTCGTGGTGCTTAGTCCAGGTGCCAGATGATTGGAAGATAGCCAACGTGGTCCGTATCTTTAAAAAAGGGAGGAGGGAGTACCCAGGCAACTATAGGCCCGCCAGTCTTACCTCAATCCTAGTGAAACTCTTTAGAAGATCATCATGGAGCACATCTGCGATGGGCCGGCCT
>NW_017729028.1:2606339-2610574 GCF_001723915.1 Gavialis gangeticus | reverse complement strand
AGGTCCCTTCCAATCCTACTTCTATGATTCTATGATTCTATGATACAGGGAAGGCCCTATGAGGAAAGGATGAGGGACCTTTTCAGCCTCTGCAAGAGAAGGCTGAGGGGAAATCTTGTAGCAGTATAGAAATTCACGGGGGGGAGGGAATAGGAGATGCTCTGTTAACCAGAGCACTCCTTGGACTAACCAGGAACAATGGCCACGAGCTGATAGAGAGTAGATTTAGATGGGACACCAGAAAGAACTTCTTCATTGTTAGGGTTGCCAGAATCTGGAACAGGTTTCCAAGTGAGGTGGTGCTCTCCTCTACCTTGCGGGTCTTCAGAGACTGGGCAAGCAAACACATGACCCTAGGACTTTTTCCTGCCATGGGCAGGGGGTCGGACTCAATGATTCAATGATTCATTGAGGTCCCTTCCAACCCTAGCATCTATGAATCTGTAAAGGCTAACATGTGTTCTGCTTGCTTCTGACCTAAACTTGAGCTCCTAAAGCTCAAAAGTTAGAGCACTTCCACCTCAGCCTTCTTGAATTCACGTACTTAGCCTCAGTGCCTGGGGCTGCAGTGTGGGGAGGACACTGTAGGGAGACTGAGCTGAAAGCAAGTCTTACCTGCCACTGAAGATAGGTCTTGCCACTGGTGCTGCTGCTGCTATAGCAGTTTTGGCTCTGGAGACAGTGGTGGATCTGTGACATGGGCTCCATAGGAATTATGCCTCATGCCCATTGGATCCCCCCACACCCCAGTAATGGATGCAGGGCTGCACTTGCTATGGCAAAACTCCCCAGCAGAATTCCCAGCTCTAGTCTCTCCAGCTGAAACTTGACCATAGTGCAAGGAAGCCTTTCTTTTTTAGGGTTAGAGCGAAGGGCAATTATTGGGACAGGAGACATCTGGGTTCTGATCCCTGCTCCAAGGATTATTCTGTTTTTAACCAATGCCTGTCTAATGTAAAATGCATAAACAGTTCTTAAAGCAGCAACTGGAACCCAGGGAAAAATCAGTAGTTTCACGTTTAAATAAAGTAAAATAAAAAAATTTTGCTTTTAAAAATTGGTTAATTATTTACTTTGAATGCACAGAATTCAGTGACACCAAGAATATATTGTGAAATATTTTAGTATTACTGAATCTTCACTGAGTCTGTTCACTGAGCAGACTTTGCCAAATAAGTTTCAGTGGAAAAAAATCATACTCACACATGTTTTTAGTAATTCCCTGCACTTTAGTGAGAGAAATAATCTCTGTGCATTTACTTTGTAGAAAAGTTAGAATTCCATTAAGGCTGAAGATGTTATTTAAAAGGAAGGTATTAATATTCTTCAGCTGTGTATTCATTCTTCATGTCCACAATGAGTCAAAAAACAATAAAGTTCAAGAGGGCAGAGTAGCACAGAACAATCTAGCCACATGAAATACTGGAAGGGCAAGTATGAAGTCATCGGCAGCAACACCTGTGTAGCAGTGATATCTTCACTCTAGATGACACAGAGGTTTTGTGCTCACTTACTGTATCTCACTACTGTTCAGAAAGCTGACCCTGCCTCTGAAAAGAAAAGAGAAAGGATTTGTGATTATTACCCATTAGCTCTAACAATGAACACAGAATGTTCCTGGAAAAACTGATTACACTTGTAACAACTAATGAAGGCCAGATTCCCAGTTCGAATCAAGTGGTATAAATGTTTTAAGAGAAACTGTTAGCAAATATGTCTAGAATTGTATTGCTAATAATGTGCAATGATGAGGAATAATCTCCCTTGTTCCTGATTAGTCTGCCTGTCCAAGGCATTTTGAACCTATGCACACACCACATTTATTTCCAGCTATCTTTTAGAAATGGAACAAATGCTGTAATGCACCACACTGCCTATCTACACAGGACTTCTTCCTGTCTGCATATGCAAGGAGCCTTTTCTATGGTCTCCTTTTCATGTCTTCTTTATAGTCATCCACAAATTTATCTCAGCGGAGCCTGAGACTGTAAAACTTTAGCCCTGATTGCCCAGGACTAATCCAGTAGTGATTTGCAAGCACCTTTAACAAAATAAACAGATGTTTATCATACTGTTGATAGCCATCAAATGTTTATTATACTGTTGCTTTCCCTACCCTATTTGTTTGCTGCATGTATTTGTTGTATGTATCTGAACTTCACTCTATAAGATTTGTTGTCCTTTAGTGCTAAGCCATCCTGTGTAAAAAGTTTTGCATATAATTCAAGTTTGCAATCATCACATTCATGTTTTTCACTGATGTCATCAAAGGATGAACATTTTTGCCATGAAGCTACTGTCATTACACAAAAAGAAACTCAGTGGGTTTTATGCGGCTTCGACCAATGTTTGGCAGCTTTTCAGTTTGAGTTTTGGCTTTACCTAAACTTTTGAGCCTTGAGGCTTGACACTGAAAAATAATTTATCATTCCTACCTGAACTACAGCATTTTTCTACATTTTCATTACTTTTTACAAACAATTGGGGGTCAATTTATTTTTTTTAAAAATTAAGTTCAGTTTCCCCCCATGTGAAAATGTGAAATTAATTCATTCCTAAATCCTTAAGTGCTATTACAGCTTGTTTCATCCACTTCTATTCTTACTAGATCATAGTTCTGCATAGAAATTTTGTAGAAGCTGATTCTCTTCTACCCTCTGAAAATACGGGTTTCTGCTTCTAATTGAAATGCCAGTGATGTCTACTCTAACATAAGCAAATTTTTAAAAATTTGCACAGGAAATGTCATTTTTGTAATGTCACTCACTCTTTTTTACCAGCCATTATTAAGCTTCAAAGATATGTTGAAAGTCTTGCTACAAAGCATCATGGCATTTATTTTATTGTCCAGCTCTGGGAAAAAATAGACCTACTCAGAAAATTACAATATTACCAGGAATCAGAAGTAGTGAATAGTAGCACTGGAATTGGCAACCATGGTAATCAAATGCTTTACAGATGTTAATTATGCCATAAATGGTGTTTGCATGGTTACTAGTCTCTGTAGTTAATAAAAGGATAACATGTAGGAGATAGTGTATATTTTCTTACAGAAATAGCTTTCAAAATAAACAGCTGTCTGTATATTTTTTAAACAGTGATGACATTGATCAGAGACACGTGCTGCCTATAGCCTCTGACCAGAAAACTATAGCTTTCTACAAAAATGGTCACTGGATCACAACACAGAGCAAAACCTGGCCTGTATATTTTTATTTCTAGAAAGCTAATGCTGGTCAATCTTTCTAAATGGAGTAAGGTGCAAATTAAGCCTATATCCATTAGGCCTTTGGATGCTTTCGCCTGCAAAAGCAAAAATATGTTTGAGTCAAACAAAACTCAGAAGGAGCTCCAAATGTAAGATATTCTAGCTGAATAGTACCAAGAAAACTGCACTTTCAGGAAAATGTTTTGGCTGCCTGCCTTCTCCGATGTGTTGAATTGCTTTTCTGTTTTCCTGTTTTTTGATTTTTTTCTTGCTTTTGTTCAAATTTAGAGCTGAGTATTTTAAAATAAATGCTGGCATAATTATCTTCTTTCTATTCTCCCATTGCCTCTCTCTCCTTTTCAGATCATTTTGCTTACTCTTTGCACATTCAAATCTCAATTCAGGAAAAGCACTTAAGCACACAATTAACTTTCAAATAATAACTTAAAACAAGCTTAAATTCAGCTCAATGCTTAAATGCTTTCCTAGATTCAAATTTAAGGGTAAGATTACTGGGAAGGATCACAAATACACTTTTGAGCCTTGAGGACAAGAGTGAAATTCAGAAGGCTATTGACATACTGGAAAGCTGGGCAGGAGCTAACAGGATAAAGTTAATTGCTGACTGAACAGGGTGCATGGCTCAGTGGCTGTAGCCCAGCTGCAGGCAATAGAAGGGGATAGTCTCACTGCCTAGGAGGACTAGGCCAGCTGACAGGAATGACTGCCTGGCCCAGAGGAAGTTAAAACCTCCCAGGGCAGGATGAAGTGGCAGCACAGAGCCAGGGTTACTCTCTCAGGCTCTGGGAAAGGAACACCATGAGTTAGCCATTTACTGTGTATGCATTTGTTGTTTTTTAATTATGTCATTAACTGTGAGGGCAAGTCTGACTGTAAGGCCTCGAGTAGGTGCTGTGAGTTCAACACCATTCCACAGGTCGGGGACCCCCAACTCACCTGCCACAACTTGTTGGTATATGAAGAGAAGGAGGGGGTTCAGTGGTGTTCTCTTCCCCTATCGACCCGA
>NW_017729028.1:2591592-2601339 GCF_001723915.1 Gavialis gangeticus | reverse complement strand
GGTCGGGGACCCCCAACTCACCTGCCACAACTTGTTGGTATATGAAGAGAAGGAGGGGGTTCAGTGGTGTTCTCTTCCCCTATCGACCCGAAGATGGGGTACTCACAAGTGTGCTGTGGTGTTCCTTGGGGCTTCACCTCCCCTACACCCCATCCACTTGCCAACAGCTCGGGTATTCCGCTCGTCGCCCCTATGATCTACCCTGGCCCCTTAACTTTGGGGTCTGCCATTGGTTTCAGTAATCCGGCCCATCGCCAAGATGTTGATACACCTGGAGCCTCAGTCCCTGGGTCTGAGCCACAGGCATCTGGCATCCTCCACCAAGAGGGACGCCTCTGGACACCTTTAATTCTGAGGGGCTGGGGATTGTCTGTCCCCAGCATGATGCCAGACACTGCTTCTCCTCCTTTGCTGCAAGGCAACGTCTTCTGGGCTGCCACAGCTAGTGCCCGGAGCCTCCGCCAGACTGGCATGCTCCCAGCTGGCTTGCTCTCCTCTTCTGCAGGCTTCCAACAGGTTTTTAAAATTTCCCATGGCAACAGCATCAGCTGCTGCAATCAGCTGGCCGCTACCCTACCCAGGGAGCAGCTGCTTGAAGAGCTGGTGAAATACAGGCTCACACAGCTCCTGCTCTGCCCCTGCCCATCCCAACAGTAAGTTTCCCGGGGTGCAGGGTGCTTTCTCTCTCTCTGGGTGCTTTCTCTCTCTCTCTCTCTGGTAATGCCCCTGGCATCCTTAGTGCCTGTGGGGGCTTCTCACCACCACACTGACCCAGGAAAGATAAAACTGTGGTAAACAGTGACAACCTGCTACACTGACAAATGCAAGGTGCTACACCAAAAAAAGATTAAACAAAAGCACAAATATAAAATGGGTGGAATCTAGCTGAATGGCAGCCCTATGGGAAAAGATCTAGGACTCTCAGGAGACCACAGACTTAATATAAGACTGCAGTTGATGTAGCTGTGCAAAAGATGAATGCCTTTGGGATGCATCAATAGAAGCATTAGGTCAAGACACAGGAGGTGATGAACTCTGGAAGTCCCTTCCAGCCCTACTTTTCCGTGATTCTACAACTTACTCTGATTTTAGAGGTGGTGGTAGCAAGAAGACGGTTTGACTTCTGAGTGACTGGGACATCTGTCACTGATGGAATTCATCTTTCCCTTGTCACTCAGGTTCACAAACTTGGGGTGCTTCTGGATTTTATGCTACATCTGGAACTGCAAGTGGTGGCTGTGACTAGAAGCACTCTTAGGGAACCAGGTTGTACATAGGTGGTGATCCCAGCAGCCAATCAAGGTGCTTGTTGTTCCTAAACTGGGGCAGGGTTCGGTATCTGAGGGATTACTCTGCAGGTGCATCTTCTTAAATTTCAACCTTATTTGAAATGAACTGAAAACATTCAATGATTGCCTTTCCTTGGAAACAGATCGGCATTATCTGCAGCTCTGAACCTCCTCTGCACTCCAGCCCATGCCTCGCAGATGGCATCTAAGTTCTTAACAATTCTGACCCCACTGTAAATCCCATAACCTTCCAGTCTGGACCCCCACTAAATCCCTCCTAATCAAGTGACTTACTCTGCCCTCATTCTGAGCTGCCTAGCTCCCTGCACTCTTCCCCCTCTTGGGTGTGGTGCCCCCGGGACTTTTGGCCACACAGGCCCTGGCCTCACCTCCAAGGCCTGTCACAACCCCAGGTCCCCAGCCCCCAGCTCTGGACATCCTTCGTGGTGGGCCCCTGGCCTTTTTGACCCTTCTGGTCCTGGCCCTAGCATTGATCAGTCATGGGTGCCAGTTGGGCTTCTGAGCAACTAGCTCATACTCTCTTACATGGGTCCCCCTTCTTGGGCCCTACTACAGGGTTACCAACCCAGTTGTGAGAGCTGGGGTTATTAAGGTGCCCCAACCCACCTTTCACCAAGGTGGTAACTGGCCTGGCATTTCCTGGAGACTCCCATGCCACCAGGGGCCCCACCAGGTCACCCATCCCTGGCAGGGTGTAGTTTTAGGTTATGCCCAGGACCAGGAGCCTGCAAACCATCCCCAAGAGCTCCTTCCCTTAAATCCAAGGTCTTCTTGAAGCAGCAGAGCTCAGGAGATGTTTCTTTCCTGCTGGCTGGTCGCAAGCTGCTCCCCTTTCAGCACAGAGTGATGGGCGTTAAAATGGATGCCCTCATCAGGCACCTGTCCTCTCCCTGGCCTAGCCCTTAAAGTGGCAGGCCCCAACAGTGCCCTGCCACAACATCATTTACCTAGACTTCATTAAGGACTTTGACTCTCTCTCATGAAATTCTCTCATTTAAACTGGAATGTACTGGCCTGGACTAGCCTATGATGAGGTGGGTGGATATTTTGCATAACTGGCTTAGAGGCCAGTCCCACAGAGTTATAATTGATGGTACAGTCTCATCCTGGAGGGCTGCCTCCAGTGGTGTCCCACAGGGATCAGTGCTCAGATCTGTGCTTTTTAACATATTTATTAATTAGTTGGATGAAGGAGTGGAATGCCCTATGATTAAGTCTGCCGATGATACCAAGCTGTGGGGAAATGTGGGTACAACAGAGGATATGGTAAGGATCCAGGAAAACCTAGACATACTGGTTCTATAGGCTGATCAGAATCAGATGAGGTTCAACAGGGAAGAGTACTGGGTCCTTCATCTGGGTAGGAAGAACCTTCACCATAACTATAGAATAGGTGGTAACCCACTGGCTGACAGCATATCTGAATGGGGCCTGAGAGTCACAATTGACCAGAAGATGAATATGAGCCAACAGTGCAATGAAGTCACCAGCAGGGCAGATAGAACTCTGGAATGTATCAGCCACTATGTTGCCAGCAGATCCAGAGAGGTGCTTCTCCCTCTCTACTCAGTATTGGTGAGGCCTCAGCCGGAGTACTGTACCAAATTTTGGGCATTGCACTTCAAGAAGGATGTGGATAAGCTTGAGAAGGTGTACAGAAGGGCCACATGCACAATCAGGGGCCTGGAGGTTAGGTCCTATGAGTAAAAATTCTGGGAATTACGTTTGGCCAGTCTGAGTAAGAGCAGGCTTAGAGGTGACTTGATAGCCACCTACAAGTATGTCAGCAACTCTTCAGGAAAGCACTCCTTGGGAGGATGAGGACTGTGGCAGGGCACTGTTGGTGCCTGCCACTTTAAGAACTGGGTCAGGCATCCAGCAGGTGCCTGATGGCGGCAGCCATTTTGAAAGCCTAGTACATAAAGGCTGCAGTTTGTTGCTGCCAGCCAAGCAGAAACATCACCTGGTTAAGCTGCAGCAGGAACAACCATGGAGGTAAGGGCAAGAGCTTATAGGGATGAATAGGAGGCTCTTGGTCCTGGGCATGATCTAAAACTGCACCCTGCCAGGAGTGGGTGGCCTGGTGGGACTCCCAGTGGCATGGTAACCCCCAGGAAATGCCAGGCCAGTTACCACCCTGGTGAAAGGTGGGTAGGGGTATCTTAACCCCAGCCCCACATCCTAGTGGGTAACCTGACAAGGAGGTTGGCAGGACCAGAGGGCGGCAAGGTGCCCAGACCAAATGAGGGGCAAGGAGCTCAGAGTTTGAGAAGGGCAATGGAGCCTAGCAGGGGGCATAGAGCCTAGTGAGAGGGTAGGAGCCCAGGGTGTGTGAGGGGCATGGGGCCTAGTGAGAGAGAAGGATACCAGAGCCCCAACTGTGTGTGGGGGGGGCAAGGAGCCCAGTACGAGTGAGGGGCACGGAGCCCAATGAGAGAGGTTGAAGTTAGGAGCCGAGATATGGCTACAACATGTGGATGCCATCTGCGAGGCTTGGGCTGCAGTGTAGGGAAGGAGTTGCAGATAGTGCCCCCTTGCATCAAGGCAAGAATGGGCAGCCTCCCACTTTATTAGAACCAATTAAGAAACAACAAGGCACAGCAAGAGAGGAAGTGGGTGGTTGGCCCAGAAACAGGTGGGCAGGCCAATAGCAGACCAGCCCCAAGAAAGCCCCCTGTTACAAGGACCAATGGTCAAAAACTAACACAGGGAAGATTTAGACTGGACATAAGGAAGAACTTGTTCTCCGTAAGGGTAACTAGAACCTGGAACACAGGTGTGGTTGCCATCCTTGGAGGTGTTCAGGCAGAGGCTGGATAAGCACCTCATTGAGCTAGCCTGAGTTTGTTAACCTCCTGTCGATGGCAGGAGAACAGACTTGATGATCTTCCAAGTCCCTTCTGGTCCATAAAGTTTATGATTCTGTGTCAGCAGTTCTACAGTAACTGCCTATGGTCATTCTCTTACTCTGTGGTAAGTCGAAGTTAAATTATGGTAAGTTAGGTCTCCAGGAAAGAGCGGAGACTGTGGTTTAGCTTCTACTTACCTCACTTTAGGTGTAAGTTAAGGTGGTTATCATGAAGTAGCTGACATGCTCCATGCTGAATTGTTTATATGTCTGTACCCCATGATTGATTATGTTTCTGTTAGGATATAACCTGCTTGATTTCGACTGTTCTCCTTTAGACCTGGCACCTAAATATACATGATCAGATTCTTAGGTCCAGATGTTTATTTATACCAATGGTCCTTTATATAGTCAGAAGGGTGTAGAAGGTCTTTTGTGTAAGTGAGCATTCAGGCTTCACCTGACATACATTGGCATAGCTCCAGTAACTTTCATGGAACCCTTTGACTTTATACCTGTTGAAAATTGGGTTCAGATTTTTCTTTTATTGTCAAACAAGCTGAAAATCACATCTGGTCATTTGGTATGAAGCTATACCAATGTACCCCAGCAAAGGGCCCAGACAATTATCATTAAGCTGCAGAAATCAGACTTGCATAGCAAACAGTAGTCTAAACTTAGCAATAATCTGTATGTTTGTATTATGGTTCCTATAAATCTCTTTTCCTCTCTACTGTATTGTTATTTTTATCGCGAAGGCATTAAGCTGAACAGTGCTTTAATAATGATTATCAAACCCAGCATTTCAAAGGGAATAAAAAACAAACACTGGATTTCCTCATAAATTGCCTCTGTGACAAGCTTTAAGCAATAAAAGTCACTAATCCCAAGAGGAGGCTTGCAAAGACTTTTTGTTAAATACCTTTTTAAAACAGAATTTAATTAAAATATGATATAAATACAGTAGATTTTAAAAAATGTTTAAAAGGCACAAGGGTATATTTTATGCAGAAGAATTAAAAATAATTGTAACTTGAGCTTAAACATTTGATGTTCACATGTCTCAGATTCATTGTACATTATTCATTCCTTAGGAAAAATCACTGAAGTGCGAAACTGTCATTTTTAGCATGAGTTTGGTGTATCAAGAAGTGTATTGGCACACTGTTCCAGGAGCAGTTTAGGGGCATGATTCCTTTTCCACTTCAAAATGATAATACCAATAGTAAATTACTACCTTCCAGATCCATGTTAGTGGAAAATTGCTTCAAAACCTCTCCGTTCACTGGGGATACAGGAAGACACTGCCATTTACTTGCCATTCTTCCCACTCCCACTCAGTGGCATTCAGAGACTCCACAGCTGTGTGGGCAGGCATGAAAGTAAGGTAAATAAGGTCTTCCAATATACATACACATAGTCCAACTCAAAATGCAGTCATTACAATATCATATTCTGATTCTGATATCATTACTCACAAGACAGTATGTAGAATGTTAGCAGTCCTATTGATTTAAGTGGAATTACTGATGCAATGAGATATTAGTGGACATAAGTAAGGGTGATTGAATTGTATCTTCTATGATATTGCTTGACAATCCTAGAGACTGAAATGGTAGTTAATGAGAGAGAGTGGGTGGGAGGAGGGAAATGATCCAGAATCCAGCATTGATATCAAGATCGTCACATTATAAATTGCATCAGAAAAAGATTTCAGGTTAGCGCATTTTTATAAAAATGTATACTAAAGGTTATTCTGAATAGAAATAAACTATTTAGTCCTAGAGTGATTTATTTACTTAATAGTGTCATTAGCTCCTTACAGTAATTTATAGTGTTTCCAAAAATCTCTCCAGCTTATTGATTTGACAATGTTACTTTGAGTAGATCTTGTTGAAAAAATTCCAAAAACAGGTATTACTTAATATAGCTAGAATGCAGCTTCTGAAAGATCTAAAGGTCTCCTGAGTCATTATAAAAATATAATCTATATCCAAATCTATACTGATTTTTTTTTTTTCTAAGAAAGAACTACAATTTGCTCTTGTTTTCTAACATCTTTCACAGAAAAAACACTATTATTTTAACAAAGGCATGTTCTCTTCAAATATATATTGCAATATATTGCAGTGAAAAAGTTTTATATTATGTTGCATTACTTTACACCAAAGAATAGAAATCTGATTCAGAAAGAGTGCTCACGTAGGGGTTTTGTTTTTCTGGTCTTCACTTATATCCAATCCTTTTGGCAGGCATGCCACAAAAATAGCCCTGCCACTTTGATCCCCTTTCCCTGCCTGACCTGCTGCTTTGCTTTCTGCTTCCTGCCCTGTGCTGCCTACCCCACATGCTGTTCTTTTTTCTGCTTCTTGCCTTGGTGGCTGTTGCTGGTCCCCTCCCTTTGCCACATACCCCACAACCTGTGTGACTCAGATTGGACACCCCTGATTTATAAGTTTTCTTGCCAGGCCACTGCATCAACTTCAAGGTTACTTTAAGGTTCTGCTAAAAGAAAGAATCCACACTATTAACAATAACAGTAATTCTTTGTCCAAGTAATGGGCCAGATCATGAAAGCTTCTTAAGCCAGTCCACAAAGGAGAACATATACAAGGATTAATTTTACTTGTGTGGCCTGTCCAAAGTCTTGTGCAAATGGCAAGCTCTGTACCAGCTTTTCTCAATGCATGGGTCATGACCCAAAAGCGGGTCACAAGAATATATGAAAGGGTCATGAACAAACTTAAAAAAATTATTCTCCTTTAAAGGAGAAAAAATGTGGAAAACTGTGGCTTTTCCTTTGCAGGCTGGCAGAGTTCCAGCCTATGAGGGGCTGTTTAGTGTCTCCCCAGCCCCACAGATCCACTGTCTGCCCTACACACTGGGGGGCTGGGGCCTGAGGCCTGGGGCGCAGCCGGTTAGGATTGAGGGGCATTGGGTCAGGACTGGCCATTAATGTTTACAAATGGGTCATAGTACAAAAAAGGTTGAGAACCACTGCTCTATACCATATATACCCTCAAAGAGAATGTGGAAACTAGGAAGAAAGTGGCTATGTGCTTGGAAGGATCATGCCTGCATGATGTAGATAGTTGCTGGGCTTCTTAACTATATAGTTAATTACATAGCCCTTATCAGCTTGATCTCATGCATCCATGGAAGTCAATGGAAATCTGCTGAGTTCTAGTCTAGTCAAAATTTTTGGACTGAAGTATCTTAAATAACTTTGCAAACATAAGTGGCAAGACACTTGTGAGAGAGAGGACAATTTTGCAGATGGGGAAAGAAAAGCAATATGATGACAGGAATTGTCATAAGTCTGTATTAGGCTGTAAAAATGGTTTGATATTCAGAGATGATGAGCACTTGCAGCCTCCAATGAAGTGCAGATGGTCCTCACCTCAAAACATCTCTAGACACCCTCATGTGTGATGCATGAAACTTCAAAATGGGTTTCACTAATACTACTCCACCATCATAGTACCCTTCTTCCCTCCCCAGCCCTCTATGCTCTTCCACAGAGGATTCCCACTGAAACTAAATCAGGCGAAGTTTCAGAGTTGATGATTGAAATGCTTCCCTTTTGTGTCACCATGCAGCTGCCTGTTGATGCCAGCAATCAAAAACAATGAAAAAGCAGCTGTCAAATTGTACAGCTAGGTTATCCATGGGTTTCTACAGGCCTAGTTACTGATCAAGAAGCAGAGCTTGTTTTGCTGTATTATTTAAGAGCTCAAAACTAATTCTGTGTTTCATTTGAATTTGCTTTGTTATATCAATACTCTCTGGACAACTGCCATGTCAACAGTATGAAGAGTTATTTGTAAGAGATTAATTCAATGCTGTAACATTGTGCGCTACATTAGAAAGTTACAGAAGCCTTACTTTTATAAACCCTTCACAATTTGCTTTCCAGTAAAATGTGTGGCTTAACCTGTTGTGGGGAAGGCTTTTATTTCTTCCAAACAAGTTCAGAAGAGATGTTAAAGCCTTCAGATCAGCAGTGTGTCCATTTATTGTCATTATGTCTTAATTCTGCAGGCCCCATGCAGATCTCAATTATTTATTCAGCATTATAATCATCTTCTTTCCTCTTGATTTATTTTACATATATCATATATATTCACAGAGAGAGGGCGAAGGAGTGGGGAGGTGAGGGAGAGAGAGAGTGAAAGAAGGCAAAAGTAGCCAACTGATACCATAGCATATGGTACAGGAACTCTATCAGTAAACTCATTTGCATGTTATAATTTTATTTTGCACATGGAGGTTCCAATTCACTAAGGGTAAACATCAAGTCATTATTTCTGGAATGCAGTCATCAAAACTAGTATCCCTGGAGATCTTAGTCGCAGAGGCTGAACTCCAGGAATAATCATATTAATTCAGATATTTTGGATAGTTCATGAGGTCCAATTTAAATGCTGATGATGTTCACAGAAAAAAATGTTCATATGCATTGTTTAAGGATAAAATTTTAATAGCAAGATCTTCATGGCCCTTCTGTGATTTTAGTTACAGTGATGCCAGTCAATCAAATGACAGGTTTTTTTTAAAAAAGGATGAAGGAGGAAGGAAATAAGAGATGGTGTATCATTCCTAAAAGGCCTGCCTTGGAAAGACACAGCTACTTATGCTGGAGTTCTGGAGCAGCCAGTACAACGTCTGATATGCTCACATTTGTCACTGTAGGCATGTATATCAATTTAAGAAATACCAGTCCCATCCCTGTTCCATTATATTCCATGATGTCAGTACAGAAGTCAGCATTTTGAGATGCTTGATTTGATACGACAAAAGAATTTCTATGAGCAAGGTGGCAATCTCAATGGTAAAAATTTGTAGGTAACTTTCCCAAAATAGCAAAACAGTTATGAGATAAATAACATCAATAGACCATACCTACTTATTCCAGCACATAAGGAAAGAAGAACAGACCATAGTAAAAATAATCAAAATATGAGCTGCTATCTCATTAAGGGATAATTCTTCCATCCTTACTCAGGCTGGGTAGCAGCTTGGTCAACAAGCCACTTAGTTTCATAGTTTCATAGTTGGTAGGGTTGGAAGGAACCTAAGCAGATCATCAAGTCCAACCCCCTGCCATGGCAGGGAAAAGTACTGGGTTCAAACAACCCCAGCAAGGTGTTCATCTAGCCTCCTCTTAAAGATCCCCAGGGTAGAAGCCAGGACCACTTCACTTGGAAGTTGGTCCCAGATCCTAGCTGCCCTGACAGTGAAGTAGTGCCTCCTGATGTCTAGTCTGAATCTACTCTCTGCCAGTTTGTGACCGTTATTTCTAGTCACTCCTGGTAGTGCTTGAGGGAACAGGGATGCCCCCAATTCTTAGTGGTCCCCTCTGACTAGTTTGTACACGGCCACTAGATCCCTCCTCAGCCTTCTCTTATGGAGGCTGCATAAGTTCAGGTCCCTTAGCCTCTCCTCGTAGGGTCTGCCCTGCTGCCCCCTGATCATGCAAGTGGCCCCTCCTCTGGACCCTCTCCATGTTGTCTACATCCCTCTTGAAGTGCGGCGCCCAGAACTGGACACAGTATTCCAATTGCAGCCTGGCCAGTGTCGCATAGAGGG
>NW_017729028.1:2580023-2591383 GCF_001723915.1 Gavialis gangeticus | reverse complement strand
CCCCCCATTTTCTTAATGAGAACGGGGTGAGAGACAGTGTCAAAAGCCTTCCGGAAGTCCAGGAAGACTATGTCCACTGCTACCCCTGCATCTAATGATCTGGTGATCTGATCGTAAAAGGCCACCAGGTTGGTCTGACAGGACCTGCCACTGATGAACCCATGTTGGTTGCCCCACTCCATGTAGAAGATGGCATTACTCAAGCTTAAAAGGAGTATTGCAATCTGTCTCTGAGCCTGAGGCAAAACCTGTCACATCCCCATAGAACTTTTATTTTTTTTCCCAAGAATTGTAAAATCTTGTAAAGAAAGCTTGAAAATAAAATTTCTTTCCTCAACCAGTTTATGTGTAATGTCTGTCCCTAGCTCCTGGCATTAATGGGCTTTTCTCCAAGAACACAACCTGATCAACTTCACCATCCACCGTAAAGCTGGCAAGTCAGTCAGCAACACAGAAGCCCTTGACTTCAGGAAAGCCAACTATGACAAGCTCAGGAGGCTTGTCAGTGAGGCCCTAAGGGACCACGACCCCAGGGAGACAGGAGGTCAGGAAGAGTGGTTGTTCCTCAAGAGAGTGATCCTCAATAAACAAGATCATTCTATTCCATCTTGGAGGAAAGGCAGCGAGAGGGCACAGCAGCCCCCCTGGATCCTCTCCAGGGATCTAGCAGACCTCCTGAGGCTAAAAAGAAAGGCCTACAAAGGATGGAGGATGGGATTCACCTCCAAGGAGGAATATTCTGCACTAGTCCAGTCCTGCAGAGAGCAAACCAGGAAAGCCAGGGCTGCAACTGAACTGCAACTAGCTTCAAGCATCAAGGACAATAAAAAATCCTTTTTCAGATATGTGGGGAGCCGAAGGAAAAGCAAAGGCAACATTGGACCCCTGCTGAACCAGATGGGCCAACTGACAACTGATGCCCAGGAAAAAGCCAACCTATTAAATGGGTACTTTGCATCAGTCTTTCATCAGTCCAATGGGACACCCATGCCTGCTACAGGACAGGGAGGTTCGGGTGAGGGAGATCCCCTGCCCTCCATAAATGCTAACCTTGTGAAGGAACACCTGGAGAGGCTGGATACCTTCAAGTCAGCCAGCCCCGACAATCTACACCTCAGGGTACTCCAGGAGCTAGCTAGCATTATAGCCCAGCCCCTGGCAAAGATCTTTGAGAACTTCTGACCCAATGAACTTCTGAGGTCCCTTCCAGCCTTAATGTCTATGAAATCTATGAAATCATAGCCCAGCCCCTGGCATGGATCTTCGAGAACTCCTGGCGCTCTGGTGTAGTGCCTGAAAACTGGAAGAGGGCCAATGTGGTGCCTATCTTCAAGTAAGGGAGGAAAGTGGATCTGGCAAACTATAGGCCCATCAGCCTAACTTCTATCCTGGGGAAGATCTTAGAAAAGTTTATTAAAGAAGCCATCCTTAATGGACTGGCCGACACCAACATCCCAAGGGAAAGCCAGCACGGGTTTGTTGCAGGTAGGTTTTGCTTGACCAATCTCATTTCCTTCTACGACCAGGTGACCTATCACCTGGACAAGGGAGAGGAGATTAATGCCATATATCTTGACTTTAAAAAGCCTTTGAGCTGGTATCCCATGACCACCTCTTGGTGAAACTGGCCAATGGTGGCCTTGGGTCCACCAAGATCCACTGGCTCAGAAGTTGACTCCGTGGTTGGACCCAGAGCGTAGTAACTGATGGAAGTCAGAAGTGGACTGGCCAAGTTCACCGATGACACCAAACTTTGGGGCAAAGCATCCACACCAGAAGACAGGAAAACTTGGCCAGTCCACTTCTGATCCAATGTACACATCATTAACGAAGATGTTAAAAGATATGGGGCCAAGGAGAGAACCTTGGGGGACCTCACTGGACACAGGGCACCATGACGATTGACTTCCATCAATTACCAGAGGGTCTCCAGTCATCCACCCTGGTCACCAATGTCAGCTTGCAGGGACATGTAGCTTTCCTTAAAATAGAGAGCTACACCCCAACCCTTTTTATCTATTCAATCTCTCCTATACAGAGTATAGCCATCTATACCCATGTCCAGTCATGGGTGGAGCCCCACCAGGTCTCCGTTATCCCTATGATATCATAATTATTTGTGTTAAGCAGAAGAATGAGATCCTCCTCCTTATTCCCCAAGCTCCTGGCAGTTGTGTACAGGCAGGCACACTTGGGGGCTCTTGCCTTGCCCACAGATTGTACCAGGGCTGAGGCAGGGGTGGGCTCCCTTAAGTCCCTTGGCTGGCTGGCTTTGCAAGTGTTGCTCAGTTGGCCAGCAGTGCCGGTAGTCCCCCTGTCCTCCAGTAGGCTTAGTTTAAAGCCCAGTGGAGCAGGTCAGCCAGTCTGGCTGAGGAGAGCCTCCTCGTCAGGGGAGAGAGGTGGAGGCCATCTCTTCCCAGAAGTTCACTACCTCTCTCACCAAAAAGCAGGATGTGGTCATGGAAGCCAAAGCCATCCCGATGACACCAGCACCACAGTCTTTGGACTACCTGGATCCTCCTCTCCCTCCTCAGCCCATACCCCAAGACTGGGAAGAATCAAAGAAAACAACATCTGTGCCCCCAGACCATTTACCCCCACTCTCAAATCCTTGTAGCACCTCATGACTGGGCTGGGAGCGCTCTGAGCTATGTAATTGGTGCCCACATGAATAAGGAGCACGGGTTAGTGGTCTGTGGGCTGGAGGAGCTCAGGAATCTTCAACGCAATGTCTCACATGCGGGCCTCTGGGAAGCAGCAGACTTCCCAGGCTAAGGGATCAGGGTGGCAGATTACCCTTTCAGTCCCCCTCAGGATGGAGTCTCCCACAACAAACACTTTGTTTGTTTTGTCTTGGGGGGAGTGGAGGTGGTAGCTACAGTTAAGCCTGTGTTGCCTGTGGGAGCTGGCAACTCAGCAGGCTCTGCTGGGGCTTCAAGAGGTTCATACCTGTTGCTAAGCTCCAGCGGGGAAGGGGCCTTGGTGCAGCAGGCCTTGGGGCCCTCGATCACCTTGGTCCATCCCCTTGACTGGACAGAATGGGAGTGCCCGGTGTCCTCCCTTGTCCTGGAGGGAGACCGTGGTCTACCCTCCGGCTCTTAGGGGAGAAGGGCCTGGCAGCAGGAGTCGATCTCCTGCTCTTAGTCCCTGATGGCACGCAGTCTCTGGACTTTGGCCTGGAGCGCCTCCAGCTGGCGCACCAGAGACCCCAAAAGAGAGCAGACCCCACAAGGGAGGTAGCTGTGCTCCTGGGCCTGAAAAATTTTAGGGCCAAGTAAACACCCATGTCATGTACACCCACATTGAAGCCCAATCCTTTCCTGTCTCTCCAGTGCTGGGAAGGGGAAAGTGAGCTGCTGGTCGGCAGAGCAGTCCCTGAGCTGCAGGGGGGGAGTGGCTGGTGCTTCCCACCGCAGCAGTGGTGGCCCCCCCAGGCAGCACCTGATCACAGGCACCCGGCTGGGGCAGTCTCGGGGGGTACCACAGTCACAGAGGGAAGCACAGGGCCTCTGTGCAGCTCAGACAGGCAGGCAGGCTCTGGGGGCGGGATCAGGCTTGCCACTTTTTTTTTCTGCTGTGGAGCTGCTGCCAGGCTGCCTGCACAGCTCCAAGAGGAGGTAGCCATGCTCCCAGTCCCCAGAGCCTGAAAAAGGGACAGGCAGCCCCCACAGCCGAGAGCCTGGGGCTCCATCTGCATGGAGCTCGGAACCATGGGCTCTGTCTGTGTGGCCGTCTCTGAGGTGCCGGGGGGGGCACAGACCCTGAGGGGACCCTCAGGGTGTGGCGAGTGCCCATCCAAGGCATGCCCGTGGTAGGCTGAATGGGCCTGAGTCTACCTATCCTAGGGGGTCACAGGCAGGGCCTCAGGCCCTCCTGCTTGCCCTCCTGCATGAACTCCATGCTAACTCACGTGCTGGCAGACAAGCACACCTATTTGCACAGCCCGGTCACATGGCTCCTGTCGTGTGGCTCTCTGTGGGGGCTGGGCAAAGTAGGGGCCTTGGCGGGGCGAGACCCGGCCCAGCTCCCACTCAGCCGCCTCCTCCCACTCTCTAGGGGCTTACCTCTGGCTGTGCTGGGGGCCAGCAGGGAACTCCATGGCTGTTGGGGGGTCTCAGGGGGAGTCAGGGCACAGGGGGGTCTCAGGGGGAGTCAGGGCACAGGGGGCGTCTCGGGGGGAGTCGGGGCACAGTGGGCTTTCACCCACGCGTCTCTTGCCACTCCTGAAGCCTAACTGAGACTTTTTTGATGCATGCACGCAGTTTAAAAGGGCCTGCCATCAGTGGAAGCTGCTCTCCTAACCTTTAGAATAAGGTTTGTCTTTTTGGCTTTTGAAATGAAGCCGTATAAACATTTTCATTTGCACGGTGTCTTTATGCCACCTCCATGCTGTCTCTGATAGCGTAATTTTGAAGTACAACCACCTCACTCTCCTCTCCCCCACCCCCACCCTCATTCTCTCCTGCTCCACATCCAACAAATTTAAGAAATAAGCTAACATAATCAATTTAGTGGCTCTGTAGCCTTAGTGTAGACCCATCATTGGCTTCTCATCTCTTACTTGTCTGTGCTCCTTGACATATGCTCAGTGCATGTCTCAGGAGGCCACATCTCATTTCTAGGATTTGTTGAGGACAAAGAGGGAAAGAGTGTGGGGCATGCTTGGGGTGACACTCCTGGGCACAGGATAGAGATAGTGCCAATATGCCTTTAGAACCTAAGTCTCCATTCTGTTTATTTCACTGGCTTTACAAAATGTTGCTTTGAGATTAAGATTTGACTTGGATCAAATTCTAACAGTAATTTGCCTCTTCCATGTTCACACCGTACTTCACATGAGTCAATCTTCCGTTAAAGGGATGCAGAATTACCAAATTCAAATGCGTTAAAATCAGTTGCATGTGTTAAGACTTCCCCTCAGTAACACAGGCACGTTTCATCAGTGACATTGCTCTTATGGTACCTCTCAAATATTCCAAATCTCTTTGTTGTGGCAAGATTTGCATAAGAAGAAATTAAAATCAATGCTTACAACCTATAATGAAAACATCAAATTGGCAAAAGCATACAGCAGAAGTAGCACATTATATAGAAAGGCACTGCCTGTTTCTGAGTATCTGCCAACTTGGAATCAACTTATCTTAAATCCTTATAGATCAATGCCCTAGCAGATTAAGCACAAGATGGGATAGTAGCTGGTGTCTGCTAAGGACCATCAAATCACACTAGTGAACTGAATAACGGATTTGTTAAGCACCTATCTTTAATGTGCACGAAGAAAAGCTGCTTTATAATGAGGGACTTGAGTCTGAGTGAGTCTGATAATTCCTTAATTCAAAGAATGTAGTATCCAGCATGAGGGAATTCTGTATTAGGCCTCCAACTTGATAAATAAGAACAATTGATTATAGAACTAGAAATCAATTAAGGCTCAGATACAAGTGATCATGGCATGATTACACCCATTCTGCAAACAGAACAAAGTCCAAATAAGTAATATATATATTTATAAGTAATAATATGATGCTTTAAATATATGAATTTTACCAATCTGAAAACAAGTGTGAGCTAAATCTGTTGACAACAATAAACACATGTAAATAAGTAAACACAAAAATATGAATAGTTTGGGATAATTTAAAAACATTTTATTAGGTGCCCCAAGAAAGAGATAACCCCTCACAAGCTAGAAAAACAAACCATGTAGGTTAAATAAAAAATACTTCTGACACCATCATTCATTTAAAGGGAATAAAAAACAGCTATAAAAATCTAACAAATATTCTACAATGTCACAGACTAAGGCATTGGTGGCACCCTTGTCCCTTCTCTTCCTGTGGCATGCTATAGTTTTCTTTATGGGGTGCTTTACGGATGTGGGCTGGCTGTAGATATTTTTATGAACCATAAAATAGCTTACAGCCAACACCTGTTTCAGCTTTATGGCTAGGTACAGACATTCAAAAAGCCCAAGGCAGAACTGATCTAAGTGACATGGTTTTCTGTAAGCAGCATAGTTCAGATTGGTTGTGAACAGAACACACATTCACCCTTTGGTGGGGTTGGGAGTGGCAAATCTTAGACCGAGTTCCACCATTTTTAAACCAGTCTGTGGGTATGTGCCTGATTGCACAGTTGTTACTGTGCAGTCATTTAGTACTGGCTTTAGCAAGTACTAAATGATTGCACAGTAACCCAGTAACCCTCAGAACTGCACAGTCTCAGTGCTGCACAGGTTATTTCTGACCCTACTATGCCACTGCACATTACCGATGGCATCATGGTTCATGCCCGCTGATGCTATGTTGCTGTAATGACGAGTTATGTCGTTGTAGCTCATCACTGTTGTAATGTAGTGTCTTATGTAGATGCGTCCTGTGTGTGCCAAATTTCTATTCTGTTATGGATATAGACCAGTTTCTGATCACTTATACTAGTAGAAGTGTAATGTCTGTACCTGGCCCATATGCCTACATCACAGTTATGTAGCCACAAGGGATTTGAACCCATATCTCTCTTTTCCTATCAAAGTGCTCTAACTGCTAGGAATTGCTCAGACTACCTTTCAGTGCATCTTTTGATTTTGGCACAAGGCACAGCCAAGAGGAGACTATATGTGGGATCAGGAGGCAAATAAGTCAGAGAAGGGGCTGAGTATAATGAGTACTGCCCTGGAGAAGAGGCAGTCCTGGTTCTGACCCCAGTTTGGGTAGAAAATATCAGTTTTATCCAATAACTATTAAATGCAAGGTTCAGGAAAAAAAAAAAACATATGGGCTTTTTATTTAGACAGGTGCACACATACCTGCCTCATCCCATCCTACCACAGATGGAAACAGAATAAAAAATCTGTGCTAAGTGCCAAAAATGCACTTACATTGTTAGATGGCGCTTGAATATATACAGACAATATAAGATTTGACCCTTACTTCTAAAATTGCAATTCTGGTGGAGCAACATAATATTGTCAATGTAATAGACTTCTGCAAAGCATTTAACATGGTACCCCATGATACTTTGATTAAAAAATAAGAATGTGGAATCAACTAGGCACACAAAATGGATCAAAAGCTGGATGACAGGACTCCAAATGTAACTATAAATGGAGAATTATCCTTAAACAAATTGATTTCTACCAGGGCCCCTACTATATTTAGCTTTTTTAACAACTGCCTGGAAGAAAAAAAATAATTATTACTCATAAGTATGCGGAGGACATAAGGAGTGGGAGAACTGTAAATAAGGAAGAGGATATATCGGTGAAATAGATCTGTGTCATGTGGTAAGCCAGGATAAGCCAAGACTTTTTTCTTCCCTACAGCCAAATGTAGTCACCCCTTTTCAAATAAAGATATAACCATACTTCTAGAATGGAGAGCTCCTTCCGAGATGTGACTGAAGGGGAGCTGAGGCTCATAACTAACACAGTATGAACTTTCAATGTGTTGTGGAGGCCAAAAGAGCAAATGTGACCCTTGGATGTAAAAATAAGAAATATTAGGAAGGAGTAAGTGGAAGTTTTATTACCTGTATATTTGGCACTGGTAATCATATATTCAGTTCTGTTGTCCACAGTTCAAAGTTGCTATATAATGGAGAGAATTGAAAAAAGACCTGTGAAAATGATTAAAAGACTGGAAACCTATGTCTTAAGGGCTAAATAGAGATGGTCAAAAAGCCAGAGGGTGAACTGATTCAATCTTCACAGGTTAGTTTAAGTTGCGTACACTGAACTGATAAGCAAGCGAGCAGACATTCATTTTTTATTTCAGTAATGCAGCCATATGCCTGCAGTGGCTCAGGTCAGTAGCTGGGGCAGGAGGATTGGGAGTGGTACCAGAGAATGCCTCACTGCTCAGCTAGAGCAGGCAGCTTAGGCCAAGGTAGCCTGCCCACCCTGTGAGGTGGGGAGTGGGGTTTACTGGGGAGGTGCAAAGCATTTTGGCGTGCTGGGAACCTGTGAATTAACTTGAATTTGGAAGGGATCTGGGACACAATCTCAATAACCCAGTATAACTGAAATCAATTAAGTTTGATACTACCTCCATCCAGGTTTATCTTAAACTAGTTTCAACCATTTTGAAAGCAGTTTATGTGCACTGAACTTCTGTTGTGTTATAGATTTGAACTGGTTTCTGATCACATATACTAGTTTATGAGTAATTTATGTTGCTAGCCAAGGTGAAAGACTCAAGACACTCTAACTGTTTAGCTTATTAAAGAAAAAGATAAGGAAAATATACATACAGCCTATACACACCTGCATGAGGGGATCAGAACTTTGATAAGAGAAGTCCCTTAAATCCAGTCTACAAATCCACAGGAAGTCCAACCACTGAAAGCTGAAGCTAGACTCAATTCAGCAATTCAAACTAAAAAAAGTAAGGAACTTTTTAACAATGAAGAATCATTTTAACCACCGGCACAATTTACCAAGAATTTTGTTAGAGTCTCATTCTTGGGAAATTTTACCTGAAGATTGGGTGTTCTTTCTGAAAGATATGTTCTGGTTCAAACAGGATATAATATGGCCTGTATTATGCAAGAGGTCAGACTGGAGACTTGCAGTAGTTCCTTCTGGCTTCATATGAATTCATCTGCAGCACATAAGAAATCCTCTAATCAGTTCCCAGACTAGTAAGGTAGAGAATTTGGTTCAGTGTTTGAAAGTTATATATCTAAACATACACAAGCCAAATTTTATCCTCATTACATCCATGTTGTGCCTCTTACAATTATTATGGTGAAATGTGTAAATGGCAGAATTTGGCCCTGAAGCATCCCACAACTGAAAGCATATTTTGGTACATTCTTAGTTAACCATGATCCTTGCAGATGTCATGATGATTTATCAACACACTAATAAGAAATAATGTGTATAAGCAAATATACTGGATCTAATCCATTATGTTAGCTAAGATGAAAAGAATGAATCCTTGTAATGCCATTTTCTTGAAATGAATGCAGACAAATTGCTGTACTGATAGCACAATTTCTCTAGGGTCTATCTAATCATAGTCCAATTCAGTTAAATTCTCCTCTAAAATTATTTAGATTATGGATATAGTTAGAACAATATGTATGATATGATTAAGTTATGTTTTACAACTTAACTGCCCTAGCAACAACAAATGTTATAAGCTTATCTGTCATTCTCCCATCAAAACAAATCATACATTTGCATAGTATTTTCTCTGCTAAGGTCTGAGATTGTTTCTTTCTTAGTTAATTGATCAATTTCAGAGAAGGAGAAACAGCTCATAGATGGAATAATCACACAGTGAATGTAACCAGGCAGTTAGGAAGAGGAAAAAATAAAAATTCTAGAAAGACTCAGCCTAGAATGACGATTTTGAAATAAAAAGGTAATTCTAGGGAAAGAAGATTGTGTTTTTTAGTCTGATTCATGCAAAGAAAATACTGAAGCCAATGAACAAGTATTGTAAATTAGCTTGGATAAAGGGAAAGCAAGCACATTTTGAAAACACACCTTTGAGGCAAACTCAGGCTATCCCATTGCTCCAGGTATATGCAAAGTGATATTCAGATGTGCGTCTTATTTCAGCAGAGACTGGCCCCTGCCCATGCCATTTGCATGAAAGATCTCTGTGGTAGTATAAACACTGAAAGCATAGAAATCCTCCTAATTGTCACAGCTCATCTCCCTCCCCTCATGCATGCATATCCTCAACACACACACTTCCCCTCCTCTCTTCTCCCCTGCCATTCCCCTGCACCCCTCCAATACTGGACTAAATATTTGTCAAAACAGTGAATGTTTCAGAACCCAGAGCTAACAGCCAAAATGTGGGTAGTTTGGATAAGGTAAAAACATGGAAAATAGTAGGAAATTGCAATAAGAACAAAAGGGATAAGACAACCTAGAAAGATGCACAATAGGATTCAGCAGCACTTCCTTTTTCTTTTAGTGCCACTGGCCTGAAGTTCTACAGTGTACTCCAATTTCTGTCCATTTAGCACAGCTTTTAAGAGTGAAAAACTTTTTCCATTTTTCCTACTTTGTCCCCTTAGTCCCTCATCTCAATATCAACAGGAAATCTTGACAGCTACATTTTCTTGTCACTGTGATAAAACAACAGGAAAAGTGGGGAGAAAGCTAATACACTAGATGCCAGCATAAGGAAAAGGAATTATATTGAAAATCAATGTGACATTTATGGTTATGTAGCAGGCTTGCCTTTTGGAGCTTCGGTCGAGGCCCAGGCTTGAAATCTTGCTGTTTTGATTGGTGGAGCCCATCCACCAATCAGGAGGCAGCAAGAGGAGTTAAGTCATGCCCCTTTCCTGAGGGGAGGGGGAGAGGAGTTCCTCCCCACCCCCGGACCTGGTTGAAGACTGCAACACTCAGGTCTGGAAGACTTTGGGGTGGTGCCCTGGAGAGTATAAAAGGAGCTGTGTGCCCAGCATGAGGGGAACACACCCTGGACAGAGAAGAGAGAAGAGCGGGGCTTCGAAGAACTGAAGAGAGCTGTGAAGCAGGGCAAAGCAGTAGCCCAGAAGTGCCCCTGAAGACGTCCATCAGCGGGAAACAGTGGACAACTCCAGCAGCTAGGCTGTCAGTGTGTAGCATGGTTCACGGCATCCAGACCCTGGGAGCTGCATGAGGCGGCTCGGGTCTGCAACCTCTGGTGTGCAGTGGCTGGTGCATGGAGTAGGACCTTTGGAGCACTTGGGATGGCTCAGGTCCTCAACCTCTGGAATGAAGCTGGGACCTCTGTGCTGCATGGAGGGTCCAGGAGCAGACTGATCCTAGTGCTGCACAAGGCAGCCCAGGCCTCCAACCCATAGCAAAAGGTTGAGTCCAGGGAACCAGATGGTGCTCGGGCTACTGAGCCAGCAGACAGGGCTGAGCCAAAGGCCCCAGAAGCCCTGCATAGAGGAGCCCTGTTCCAGGGGACAGCAACCCCCTGAAGCCCACTGCAGGTAAGAGAGCAGCTTGGTGCAGAGGACGAGGACCAGCCTCCAGGCCTGGGAGCCATCAGTTGCAAGAAAAAAAGAATTCCAACAGGGGAGGGGGCGTCCCCCCCGGTTGGTTAAGGGCTCCTGAAAGTGGAGGTCCCACTAGGAGAGCCCCTCCAAAGTTACTATCTTCCTTGTAGGGCTTGGGAAAAGCCCAAGGGCATTAGGGTTTCCCCTTGGGATTAAGTTTATCTTTGGGGTTCTTGTGCCATAAGTGGTGTGATGGCATGCCTTATATTTTGTGAACTCTCATGTTGTAAATTAGGAGATGAATAGAGTCCTAGGGCTCTGCTGGAACCCCCTGTTGCTATTATTTCACCGGTTGTTTATTTGTATTTATATGTGGCTTATTTATTGTTCACCCATACTTATCTATAGTT
>NW_017729028.1:2579800-2580012 GCF_001723915.1 Gavialis gangeticus | reverse complement strand
ATGTGTATATCCATGTTCCTTTCCCTTGTGGTAAGTTAATATAAATAAATTTGCATACAGTTATGTCCCCTGACTGGCCTGGCCTGGTTCTATAGGGACGGAGAAAAACTGAGCAGTCTGCAATTCCCTCCCCAACCCACTCCCAGCACACCTGCCAGCTAACAATCCTCTTCAATTGGAGAAGGGGAGTATATATCCAAGTTACCTGGGCT
>NW_017729028.1:2569443-2574800 GCF_001723915.1 Gavialis gangeticus | reverse complement strand
ATATATATATATATATATATATATATGTATATGTGTATATCCATGTTCCTTTCCCTTGTGGTAAGTTAATATAAATAAATTTGCATACAGTTATGTCCCCTGACTGGCCTGGCCTGGTTCTATAGGGACGGAGAAAAACTGAGCAGTCTGCAATTCCCTCCCCAACCCACTCCCAGCACACCTGCCAGCTAACAATCCTCTTCAATTGGAGAAGGGGAGTATATATCCAAGTTACCTGGGCTACAGTTATATACAGTGCCATGCACACAACTGATACATTGACTAGAAAACTAGCCTTTGTCTTCCATCTGTTGCTTTCTCTGCTGTCAGCAGAACCATAGCAGACATAGGCGCCAACTTTTATTTTTGCTGGGGGAGGAGGCTCAGAAGATGGACATGTGAAAAGTTTTACACATTTCGGGTGATAGCCCTCTTTAGGAGGGGAACCAAGGCTCCTGGTGCCTTTGATAGCAGAGATTTTATTCCCCACTTTCTGCACATACTTCCCTATTAGGAAAGCTGCCCGTACCATATGGGGTCAACCTCAGGGCTTCTTAGTCCATGAGTTCAGGTGCTTGGGGAAAATACATCAGAAATAGTGGAGCTGGAAGTTGGGCTTGGTCTGCTTTGCAGGTAGTCTGAAAAAGTCAAAGCAAAGGTTTAGCAACCTGGAGATACAGGGATTTAACCACTGGTGTGGAAGGGACAAGTCTAGTTCTTTTCAGTTTCTTTACATTGGGCCTGCAATACTTAATGCAATCCCCTTGGATAATTATTTTTTTTCAAAAAGGGCATCTATACATGTGCTCCAGGGTGGAGCAGGGGGAGGGGAAGAAGGGGTGTTTGAATTAGAATGCCTCTTAGATCCATTCTAATTAAAGAGCCCACAGCATCATGTGTATCCAGGATCCCATGCTTGAAAATGGTGGTGGAGGCACTTTTTAAGCATGTTTGATAAGCTTTAGTTAAAGTGCCCCGCCACCATTTTCAAATGTGGAGACTCTGAATACACATGATATGAAGGCTGCTGGGGCATGCTAATTAGCATGCCCTACCAGACTCGCAGCAGACTCGATTAAATGAATCTGCTCTGACACATGCTAATTAGCATGTATTGGAGCAGTGCTCTGTCATGTCGATAGGTTCCCAAAGAGACTATGAGGATATGACACTTAGTTTGAAAATACTTGGACTATGCCAGTAGATCAAAGATCAAGACCGACTGGCAAAAATCTTTGGAATTTGTGGCAATGCTTTCTGTGTAATACTATAGGATCTGACCTATAATGATGGCTCACCCCATTATTATAAATTGACAATGAGGAGAACATTACGAACCATCTAAAGATGCAGAAGGTGGAGGGAGCCATCTGTTGACCTGGCCTGTTGTCTCAGAAAGTTGCCCAGAGCCCAGATCCAAGATGTCACAGAGGGGCAACCAAGGTTCATCCAGCCTCTGACTACTTCCCCATGCTGCTCATTCATGTGGGCACCAATGATACTGCCAGGGGAGACTCTGAGTGGATCAAAAGTGACTACAGGCCTCTGGATGCAAGGGTGAGGGGGCCTGTAGCCCAGTCTGTGTTCTCATCAATCCTTCCAGTCAAGGGAATGGGCCCATGTAGGAGTAGATGTATCCTGAAGATATACACCTGGCTGCAAAGGTGGTGTCACCAGTACGGTTTTGGCTTCTTTGATCATGGGATGACGTTTCAAGAAGAAGGATTGATGGGAAGAGATGGATCCACCTGGCAGAGAGAGGGACGAGTGTCTTTGCGGACAGGCTTGCTAACCTAGTGAGGAGGGCTTTAAACTAGGTTCACTGGAGGATGGAGACTAAAGCCCTCAGATAAGTGGGGAAGTAGAAGACATGGAGGAAGAGCAAACAGGAGGGGGCTACAGAGGAGGTTCTCTTATAGTTTCTTAGAAATCAGGGCAATCAATTAGTTACTTCAAGTGCCTGTACACAAATGCATGGAGCCTGGGAAACAAACAGGAAGAACCGGAATTCCTTGCACAGTCATGGAACTATGACCTGATTGGAATAACAGAGACTTGGTGGGATAACTATCATGTAAGGTGGATAGAAAACTAGCTGGAGCATCGGGTTCAGAGAGCACTAACAATGGCTTGATGTCTAGTTGGCAACCTCTGTCCACTGGAGTGCCTTAGGGGTCGGTCTGGGTCTGGTTTTGTTCAATGTCTTCATCAACACCCTGGAAGATGACTTATAGTGCACCCTAAGCAAATCTACAAGTGACACTGAGCTGCAAGGAATTGCAGATATGCTGAAGGGTAGGGCTAGGATTCAGAGTGACTTAGATAAATTGGAGAACTGTGGTGGTGGAAGCTTCCTTTCTGGAGGTTTTCAAAACCCTGTGAGACAAAGCTTTGGCTGTGATGATGTAGTTGGTGATGGTCTTGCTTTGAGTAGGGAGTTGGATAAGATGAGCTCCTGAGTTCCCTCCTAACCCTAATTTTCTATGATTTCTAAGATCTGCCTTTTGCTTGTTGGGAAAGACACAGTCTTTTTATTTCAGTTAAAATGATCCTTAAGAACTGTTTGTAAAGAAATTTGAGATCTGGTAGAAAAAAAACAACTCTACTAATGTGTAAAATATTATATGCTATTATCAGAGCACTTTCTGGATAATGTAGTAGTGGTATATTCACTTCACTGAGCAATGCTTACAGTTAGCTGAACTGAATTAACTATAAACTGACAGCAGATGAATGTAGGAGACCTAAGTCTATTGTGCATAGTACCGTACAATGACACCATTGTGATTCATATGTTTCTGTGGGTAGAGATTTAAGTAGGAACAAAATAATCTGGAGTGTACTGCCTGATGTCTTTTATAAAAGATCTAATCCCTTTATTCAAGAATTTTCTTTCCAATTAAAACTTAAGGGGGTGGTGATTTTTTAAATTTAATCATCAGAGACAGGAATACCCTGAGGGGGCTGAGGGGTGGAAAGGAAATGACAAAGACAAGAGGCCCCCCAAGCCTAGGCCCAAAGCAATCCTGACTATTTTGGGGTGACTATTTTCCCCCTGGTTGTCTGACAGCTTTATTTACATTTTTTTGCCATCAGCAATGGGAAAGGAAGAGAAATTGTTTAAATAAAGATCTGTTATTAGAACATGCATTCATAAGTGAACTGAGCATGATAAAACCTGGTCTAAATAAACTGCTGCTGTATATATGAAATACATAATCATAACAATAATATTTAAAATAGCTGATTGCTAGCGGAAGAGAGAAACTATTTATTTAGAGTGTTTACAGAAGTATTGGAAGAAAGGCAAAAGGAAAAGATTTTATGCATGCACACATTTTTCCCCCAAGTAGATCTTCCTCTTGCAATACACATGCTGTTTGACAGCTGTAAATGTAAAAATACTCCAAATTTTCAAATTTCTCATTATTTCTCAACCCGCTTTATGAGTGGATCACAACACTTGAGACTCGAGAGCATTATTTTAAAGTTGAAATACATTTTTTTCTTTAGTAAAATAGTCAGAACTCTAACTATAATCTGATTTTCTGAGGCTCTTGACAACCCCAACTCCCACTGAAATCAATAAAAATCATGAAGACTGGGTATGCTCAGAAATTAGTAGGGCTGTCCGAAACACCATTGTTTCATTTTGACATCCATTTCACAGTTTCAAAAGGAAAGTGTTTCGTTTCATAAATTCATAGATGTTAGGGTCGGAAAGGAACTCAACAGATCATCAAGTCCGATCCCCTGCCCTGGGCAGAAAAGAGTGTTGGGGTCAGATGACCCCAGCCACATGCCTATTCAGCCTTCTCTTGAAGACCCTCAAAGTAGAAGAGAGCACCACCCCCCTTGGAAGCCCATCCCAAGTTTTGGTCACTCTTACCATGAAGTTTTTCCTGATGTCTAGCCTAAATCTGCTCTCTGTCAGTTTGTGCCCCAAGAGACGCCCTGGTGAACAGAGCATCTCCGGTTCCTATGAGTGGCCCTCTTCTGAACACTCTCAAAGTTATCCACATCCTTCTTAAAGTACAGCACCCAGAACTGGATGCAATACTCCAACTACAGTCTGACCAATGCTGCATAGAAGGGAAGTATCACCTCTTCGGTTCCATTTGTCATGCATCTGCTGATGCATGATAAAGTGCGGTTAGCTTTGCTGATGATTTCATCACACTGACGACTCATGTTCATCTTGGAGTTCACTATGATTCCAAGATCCCTTTCTGCTTCTGTGCTGCTAAGAGGATCATTCTGCAGCCAGTAGGTGTGCTGGATGTTTTTATGCCCTAGGTGCAGCACTCTGCATTTGTTCTTGTTGTACTGCATCCTATTGTGTCCTGCCCACTTATCCAACCTTCCCAGGTCTGCCTGCAATTGCTCCCTACCCTCCAGAGCATTCACTTCCCCCCACAATTTAGTATCATCCACAAACTTGGACAGAGTACACTTCACACCCACATCCAAGTCACTGATAAAGGCAGTGGAGAGTACAGGTCCAAGAACCAAGCCCTGTGGGACCCAGGGCTACCCACATCCTTCCAGGTCGATACCGACTCGTCTACTACCACTCTCTGGGTGAGCTCTCCATACCAATTTGCCACCCGCTGGACTGTGTAAGCATCTAAGTCACTGCCCCTTAATTTATTTATGAGACTGGGATATCGAAGGCCTTCCTAAAATCTAAGAAAATTACATCTACCCCTATTCCTTCATCTAAGTGTTTTGTGATGTGGTCATAAAACAAAACCAGATTAGTCAGGCGTGATCTGCCTACTACGAATCCATGCTGGTTGCCCTGTTGCATTATTTTTCATGCTGGACTCACACAAACATGATCCTTAAAAATCTTTTTAAAGACTTTTCCAAGGATAGAGGTGAGACTGACTGGCCTATAATTACTTGGATCCTCCTTCATCTCTTTCTTGAAAATAGGGACCACATTGACCCCTTTCCAGTCCTCCGGGACCTGACCCGAAGGCCATGAGCACTTGAACAGCCATGCCAGTGGTTCTTCTATGACACCAGTCAATTCCTTCAGTACCCTTGGAGGAAGCTCATCCAGGCCTGCTGACTTAAACACATCCAGTCCATCCAAGTGACTCTCTACCAAGTCAGCATCGACAGCTGGTACGCTGGTGTCCCTCTGATACCCACTTGCTTTTTATTTCCCACACACCTAAAAAAAGACTTTTTTGTTGTCCTTAATATGTGTTGCTAACCTTAGCATTGTAGTTGCTTTGACCTTTCTAAATGCTGCCCTGCAAGTGCGGGCCAAGTAGGTATACTCCTTGGTAGCGTCTCCCTGCTTCCACTGCCTATATGCCTCTATTTTTGCCATTAGGCTCCACTGA
>NW_017729028.1:2550422-2564443 GCF_001723915.1 Gavialis gangeticus | reverse complement strand
CAGAGCCATCACATCCGACTCACAGGGCTCCCCACAGATCTGGAAATTTGGCACTAGGAGGAACAGTGGTCATAAATACTGCCATACTGCTCCCAGCCAAATCCCTAAACCCTATTCCCTCACATTAGGAACATCTCCCTTTGGGCCTGAAGGAATGACCATCCTTCCTGGACTCCCATCTCACCAATGCTCATATCCTGCAGTGTGCCATTGACTAAACACCTGAGTACACTGAAGTTAGTCTTCCTAAAGTCAAACACTTTCACCCGACTAGTTATCTTACCCACTCTATGCTGTATACTGAATTCGACTGAATGCTGGTTGCTGTCCCCAAGGTGACCATGAATCTGCAGCTCCCCTACCAGGTTATCCTCTGTAGCCAACACTAAGTCCAGTAGGGACATTTCATTTAGTTTTGTTGTTTCATTTAGTTTTGAAGCACTGTCCCATTTCATTTCATCGAAACTGTTTCACTGTTTTGACAAGTTTCAACGTTTCGTCCATAGGCTGTAATGGAGAATCATGAAAATGCCTAAAACTTTATCATTTCTTTCCTGAGTTGAATGCAAATTGCAAGGATGGTAGCTCCTTCTGAGGGCATGAGGGTGAGAGCCTCTGGATCTGTGTGCCAGATGAGAGGAGGCTGCCGCTGCTGCCTGGGACAGGCACTGGGTGCAGCCCATGCTCAGCACCAGAGAAGATTGCTGCTGCTGCCTGGGACTCCTCTCATCCAGCATGCAGATCTGGGGGCTCACACCCCCCAGGAGGAGTCTGGCACAGCCCAGCAGCCCTCCTGGGAGTGTGAGCCCCTGGATCTGCACCCCAGATGTGCAAAGGCTCAGGCCCTTTGGCCCTTTGGCCATATTTTGCCCACCCCTGATTTAGAAATAAAGACAATTATGCCCATAAGATACCATAAATATATTAGTAGGACTAGCCATGTGATCCCTCTTACTTCTTAAAGAATTATTATAATTTGTCACAGGTCAATAAGGTGTAAGACATGTCACTACCCAATGATTTGCCTCTGCTTCTGGGCAGACAGAAGTTGTGTGATGTAATGAGAAACTTACTCTGAGCGCATCTATACAAGAACCTACTTTGCCATAGCGATGAGCTATGGTGATGTAGCATCAGTAGGCACTATCATGCCTTAGTGATGAGCTATGTCACCATAGCTTATTGCTACAGTGATATAGAATCAGAAACAACCCGTGAACTGCTGGGACTGTGCAGTACCAGGAAGTAATGTGGAGTTATTTAGTACTTGCTGTAGATCCTCCCTCTGAAAAAAATAAATAAATAAAGCTCATTGCCAGGTTTTTTAAATCTTATTTGTGCTGCTGAAATGTGATGAAAAATACTTACCTTGTGTTTTTGCCAAAATCCAGCAGAGCAAATCTAATTGATTTTTTGCCCACATCCCTAATCCTCGAGAGAACATACTTTGGGGGTCGGGGGTAGCAGAAGTAACAGTGTTGCAAATCATATTCCTTTCTCTTCTTTGCCACAGAGATCTAACTATAACCAAACAGAAAGAGATATTTCATTTGCTGCCGCTATTGTTGAAAGTCCCATAGTAGAGGCACTTGTTCACCCTCTGGTCACAGACCCTAGAGCACTGATTTTCAAACTTTTTGAGCTGAGCCCCACTTTGTTCCAATTTTGTTTGTGCCCGTCCCACCCAGCCCAAACAAAAACGGACATGAATAATATGCTTTCATAAACTTAACAGAGACTAACAAAATTTCAATTACCTAATTAAATTACTGACACCTTTAAGTTTCAAATTCACAGATACTGTACTTACCAATTAATGTGAAGGGTGTCCCTGTTTCTCTGCAGACAGTTTATCAATTTGTAGAGAGATTTTTGAAACTGACACTCGGAAGTTGTCCTCCACTTCTGGTCTCAAACAGTAGCCATCACAGAGAATCCAGCCTCACCAAATAAGATGAACCAAACGGTAAAAGAGCTTTGATTGCACACTTTGACAAAACTGGATATTCTGAGCCAACTTTCAACCAAAACTCTGCCAAAGGCTTAGTTTTAAATTGAATGTCCAGTGCCCTTTCATTTTGAAGTTCAGTCATCTCCACCTGAATGTCATTTGAGAGATGGGACAAGGTCACTGCCTCATCTACAAAAGGCTGGATAATCCAGTCATCCAAGGGTGCATCTCCTTCCAGAAAATATTTATCCAAACAGGTTGAGAGAATTCAAGTGATTCTTGATGGGATCCACAACTCAGCAGTTCAGATTCTGTTTTTTTGATAGTGTCAGTTAACAATAGGAATGGAACACTTGAACCAGTTTTAATCTTTGTTTTCCACAAATCTAGCTTTCTCTTGAAAGCAGTTACCTTCTTGCACAGGTCAAAAACAGTACTTTCTGCTCCTTGCAATGAGACATTCAGAGAATTCAGTTTGTCAAAAATAACAGCAAGGTAAGGCAAAAGCACAACCCAATCACACAGTATCTCTGCATTGCTGAACTTCAAATCCAACAGAAAAAATTGAACTTTGTTTTGTGGTTTACCCCTGGATAGCCACCAGATCTCCTCATGCCACAACAAAGCATTGTGCTTGGCTATCATTTTTGCACAAAGCTTTGCAAGGAAGCATACCTTTGTGGGCTGCATCTTGATAGAGTTAATGATTTCAACAGTGCTACTCAGAAAACCAGTAAGTTCCCAATCTATGTTTACAGTTGCAAAGCTTTGTGGTGTATCATACGAGTCCACTGTATATATGGCACAATTTCAAACCCTTTGGCTTTCAAGCCTGCCCTACCTCTAGTCATTGAAGGGGCTCCATCGGTGCAGATTCTGATTCAGGCTTCCCACTTTAGATCATGAGAATTTAGGAAGCCATTAAAATGTTAAAAAGTTAAAAAGTTAAGATCCAGTTGCACACATTCTAATTGGCTTACCAAACAAAAAATTTTCCAGTACTGCTGTTTTGTGAGTATACTGTACGCATGCAATTAAATGAGCTTCTTTCAATATATCTGTTGCTTCATCCAACTGGATTGCAAATAAACTGGATGACAATTGAAAGATCAGCTGTGTATTGATATTTCCTGACAATTTAGAGATTCAGCGGCTGACTGTGTTTTCTGACAGCGGGATCAATTTCAATTTCTTGGCTGCACTGTCACCAAGCATTGTCCTACACATGTCAACTTCTGCTGACATTTTTCAGTCTTCCCCAGTTGCAAAAGGCTTTTTATTCTTGGCAATGCAGTACACTACTTGATATGACAGTTTTAAAGCTTTTGCAAGGGTGGATACCACATTTTTGATTGTGTTTTTTTTGTTTGTTAATTTCCTATAGTTTTCAAAAAGCTCTGTTCTTTCCTACCAGATCACCATGTTTTGTTTCTAAATGGCATCTTAGTTTTGTTGGCTTCAGGCTATTGTTTGCTAAAGTTTTCTATGAAACTATGAAAGTTACTGCACACACTATACACTATAAATTGAGGCCTAATTTCTCCATTGACTGAAATGGAAGTGAAACCAAAATCTAAATATGCTTCATCATGTTTTCTTGCTTTGGCAGGTTTTTTCTCCATATCTACTTTAGCCATTTCAGCTTCTGCTTTTTATTTTGGAGCAGTAACTTTTGGAAATAAGCACCAGTTCATTTTCACCTCGTAATAGTATGAAAAATATTACACGCACCAGCAGAATAAGCTGCACTACAGAAATGTGTGTTGTAAGAGTTGATATAATATGTGTACTAAACCAGAAGGCAGGAAATGTAGTTGTTGCTATGGAAATGATTGCTGGCTTAATTAAATACATTGTAACACCTGTGAAATCAGTTGCAAAAGGTTCACTCATACTATTTCAATGTGTGATTGTTGTCAAATATCATATTCTTGTTATATAATAATAATAACAATAATATAAAAAGTAAAATATGCCTTGAGCATGGGAACCCCGCCCAGCATTTATGCCCCGCCAGGGGAGGGTGCCCCACACTTTGAAAACCATTGCCCTAGAGACTGGAAGAGCCTAATTTGCTGCATGCTTCCTCCAGTGCTGGAATGTTCCTTATTTTGCCCATCCAGCTTTACATTTGAAACTGGATAGCATCTCTTCAGGTTGCCATCAGTTCCTCAGACATTTTGTTACTACTTTTTGACTGGGGTCAATATTAACAACTGCGATCTTGATCAGCACCAATGATTAAGGTGGGCAGTTCCTGAATTAAGCATATACCTACATGGTAGAAATTTAAAGAATTAGGCCCAGGTCCTTGCAAGGATTTATACCCACCATAAAGACTATAGACCTAAGTTCTATGGGTGGCAGCTTAGGTTGCCTCTACATGTTATTCAACATGCTCCCCCATTCTTGAGAACCTCAAGCACATTGCATTGCTCAGCATAGGCTACTTCATCAACTAGAAGCAATGATAAATAGTATACTAAATAGCATGGGGATGAGATAGCTGTCAGTGTTACTCAGCAGTCATAATTGGACCACTGACATAGCTACAGTAAAAGCTGCATTATCCAGCACTTCATTAACCGGCATGCCCCATTAACCAGCATGCCAACTGGCACAGTCCCACTTCCAGTTTTGCTGAGTCCCACTTTGGCCAACTTTGGACCATGACCCAGACAAAGCAGCCTGTGTGGGGCCCCCCTCCCTTCCCCCCCAAACACACTTGATGCCAGGGAAGGGTGGCAGTGCACAGGACGCAGCGGAAAGGGCAGCGGCCCAAACAGGCAAAGATGCTTGTTTGCGCCTCTCAGGTAACCAGCATATTTGGTTATCTGGCACCCCCCATTCCCCATGGGTGCTGGATAACAGAGCTTTTGCTGTATATATTCTTTCTACATTTCAAAAAACACTTGTCCAAAGCAGAATACCATGTAGGCCTGTTTATAGAAGAGTCTGGCTATGTCTACCCAGTAAATATGGCTGCACTACTCTGCACAGGCTGCCTCCAATATTGAAAGCAGTATAATTATATCTGCATGGTGCAATAGCTAATTTCACTAGCTAGAGAATGTCATGCAGTAATATTAATAAACTTGCTTGAATTGCTAGATGGACTTGGCCAAACTGCTTCTGGTCTAGGGCACTGCTCTTGGGGGTCAATAAATATAAAATGTAAACCCAGCTTCATAGGGTCAGCTTATACTCCACCTATTAGGCTCTTAAGTAGGGTTAGGTACCTAAGTGCAATTGTATTCCACCCTGCTTGAGCCCCTGAAAAATTGTTGTTGTCATGTCCACTTTTGTAACATGGCATCTTTGCTTTAGGACTAAATTAAAAAAAAAAGAAGGAAGGAGGTGGAGCCACCCACTTTTTGCATTAGTAATTTTTCAGGGATTTGAGCAGGGTGGAGTAGTAGGCATCTGCCTGTCTCACGAGACAACAGAATTACACCAAGTGAGGTATCAGCACACACTAGTGTCCCCCTCTCAGCCTTGCTGGTTTACTCCAAAGGGCAGCAGGAGCTGCCAGAGCAAAGGAGATGATCCATTTGTCAATCTATTGGAACTTTACTCCTGGACTGGTTACCAACCATGGTTAAAGAGCCCAGTCTACCCTATCATGGAGTGAACTTCAGTTCCACAACTTTTTGGCGACAGTGCCTCACTTACAGGCATGCTACATTCACTGTTTGCACTATGGAATCTGTTTTAATGCCAGGGTTAAAACCTCTACATCTAACTATTCATAAGCCATACAGTTTGCCCCCTGGTGCAACCCAGTCTCTGCATGTAGAGTGGGCAAGCGAAGTGGAGTAAGATTACACTTAAACATCTAAGTCCATGCAAGTACCTAATAGATTGAATAGAATCTGTCCTATAGTCTCTTATAACATACAGTGAACTGTGGTTTATACTAGCTCTATTGCATAGCCAGTAGGGCTGTGCAAAGCTTTGGTTGCTGATTCGATTTGGCAGAGATTTGGCCTGATTCCACAGCTGAATCTCCAAATCTGAGCTGAGTGTGCTGTGCAGAGCCCCCCAACGCTCTATCCACCCCACCATCCCAGTGTTCACAAGCCACACCTGGTACCTCGAGGTATGTAGAAAAAACATTTAAAGCTGTGTTTATGGCTGAATCACTGATTCTCTGAATCAGTATCGAATCTTCAGATTCGGATTTGGCCAAATCGAAATGGGACACTGATCCGAACCAATGAATTGAATCACTGTCCCCCGATTCAGGCCGAATCTGAATCAGCCCATTTTTCACACCTGTAATACCCAGCTTTATTTTATCTACCAGTGACACGCTGGAAATGTTGATAATTTAAGATCAAATATACACCAGCCATTGCCCAGAATGGAGTTAAAAAGATCTATTCCTTGTTCTCATTGCTTCTGGTGCCACTCCTCATCCCATGCTATCAGAACAAATGCAAAGCTATCTTTCTTGACAGAAAATTCTATGATATGTGAATTAACCTCAGGATGGGTGACAAAGAGATCATTTCAGTAGTGTACAATCAATGAAGCAGATCAATTAAAGACTGTCTACATTCAGTGCAATGCCAAAATTTGTAGAAACAGGCAAGAACAGCAACTGACAACCAGTTTTGCAATTAATGAACTATATGGCTTTGCCATTAACATTCCCTGGAAAAGAAATATATTAGGAAGATATTCTTTTATAGCCGGGGGAGAAGAAGCTATGGTAAATGTATGTCAAAATATTAGCTGAGGCAATGTGACCTTTTGTAGATTTCCACGGTTCTATTAAGAATCTGCAACTTTGGGTTTGATTCTCCACGGTTCTGAACCTCTGTATTTCCACAAGCCTCAAGTGAATGCCACCACTAACATTTTAGAACCACTTTACACCATTATGAATAACTTCATTGGGCAGAAAGTAATGGTAAATCATGCTCATTAAATTCAATGAGATTATGCATACATACTAATTATCAAAAACTGATCAATAGCTAGACAAAAGGCAGGAAGAGTTGGTGGCATGCTAAGAGTCCCCCACTGAAGCGAGGCAATGGGGGCCTGAATAACAAGGAAAGAAGACAACCCCTGAGCAGCAAAATACTGGGAGTCCCTTGGATTGCTGTTCATTATTGTTGCTGCTCCTTCCTAAAGATCTGTGTTTATCAAAGGTGGTGGGATTTCTGTTGTGGTTGCCATTTTAACGGTCATTTTTTTTGCAGCTCTAATGGTTAATTTGCTTCATAGAGTGCAGATTGCTTTTACCAATTTTTTTAAATTATTACTGATGTGCTGATTATTCACTTTTTTAATATTGTGGGAAGTAGCTTTGTCATTTATTCCATTTATCCATTTGAGAATAAAATTATTTAGCACAACAAGAATTGATAATCTCTTTAATGTATAATTTTGAAAGGTGTGGAGTTGAAAACAAAGACTGCATGGTTTTGGTCACAGCTCAGTGACATCTGATTGGGCCAGATACCAGTCTGCAAATGGCTGTCAGGTTTCCAAGCAGTTTCTGTGATCAGCATGCAGCTCCATTAATCTATCTCTTTCCATTCTTTTCATATGTCATATAATAATGATAATGAACCAGAAAGTGCATATTTGTAGCCTGCACAAGAGACATACACAATTTATCATTTTCTGTTTAATTAAAGAACAACAATAAAAAGAGAGTTACCCATAACAGCCTAGAGCTTTCTGAAGGATTCATAATTAACATATGCCTAAATGACACTAAGGCCAGCAGTGCCCTGCACAGGTGAGCACCAAGTGATAAACTCAGCCCTGGTGGAAGAGGGTAAATATCTCTTTGATGTCTCTGCTCCAACTTAACAAGAGATGTTGGTGCAAAAGAAGGCTATGTTACATTGTGAAAGGTGGAAACAGAAAAGAGGGACATGTAAAATAGTAGAGTGTAAAAAAGCATTTCTACTTTGCAAAGCATTTCGTTTCCTTAGTGAATACACACACACACACACACACACACACACCATTCCATGAAATTAACTATTTGAAATAATGATACTAAACAATTTAGCAGGCAGTTTAATTGCAGGAACTAACCTGCTCTTTCTGACGCCACCCTCCAGTTGTTTTTTTAATTGGGCTCAACTGTGCCTTGTAAGCACAGCTGTGAGTTAGGCATGGTGTGGGTTCTTCTCAGGGGGAGCACAGAGAAGCATTTTGCAAAGACAGCATGCCTTCTCCTTTGCGTCCTCACAGCTGGCCATCACTGCTCACTAGTGCGTGCTGACAGGCAGCTATCTCCAGTAGCCAAGGGAATGCACACTCTCCTTATTCTTTTCAAGAGCATAACATTTCATTTTTCCTCAGCAGGTGCACACATAGGACCAACACAGTGTTACATGGCATTTATTTCAGCACCTATTGGCTAAGCAGAACTTTATTTATGGCTTGCACCAAGTAACAAGGCTATAAACTGATGATGTATGGGAAGCATGCAGCATAGTACTCACGCTTAGATTTCCTGGGGCTTCATTCCATTTAACTTATTTGCATTATATTTACCATTTAAAGGCCTGCTTTCTGTTGGGACAGAAACTACAGAGGAAATGATGTAACAAATAGTAAAAATAAAGTAGAAGATGCATTAGTCCCCTGGCTACCATGGTTAAAATTCCAGTTAAAACAGTTTAACTTAAAACAGTTTATGCAGTTAAAATAAAGAGCTGTTATTTGAAAAAAGAGAGCTTCGGAACACACAAGATTTACAAGTGGAAGGAAATTATTTCATTAGCGTTATACATTCAATTAATATTCCTTCCTAATCCTTCCTTCCTTCCTAATGGCCTACTTAATTAATAAGAGTATAACTCAGGAGAACTGTGTGACTTTGTGCTAGCTGTCGTTGTGTGTCTGTTTCCTTGTCTGTGAAATGGAACACTGCTATAGTGTCAAGTACCTCCAGGACATGTTAAGTACTTTAAAACATTTAAAGATTATTCTATAGAAGTATAAAAATTACATATGATGAACTAGTCAGCTTTATTCCCCAATGTTTACACATACTTGGGTAATTTGCCAAATAGCCAAGTTTTCATCCACATCTAATTCCTTTTCCCCTCAGGCTGGCCTCCCAGGGGAATCTACCCAGCAGTTCCCTGAGTGTGTTGAAGTCTGCTTTTATGAAGTCCAAGGCCCTTACTCTGCTGCTTTCCTCGCTTCCTTTTCTCAGGATCCTGAACTCAATCATCTCATAGTCACTGTTGCCGGCTGCCATCCACTTCTGCATTCCACACCAATTCTTCCCTGTTTGTGAGCAGCAGGTCAAGAAGAATATGGCCCCTAGTTCACTTCTCTAGCACTTGCACCAGGAAATTGTCCCCAGGCATCTCCAAAAACGTCTGCCTGAGCACTGTTGTATTGCCTTCCCAGACATCAGGGTGATTGCAGATTCCCATGAGAACCAGGGCCTGTGTTCTGGAAACTTCAACTATCTGTTTGAACAAAGCCTTATCCAACTTATCATCCTGGTCTGGTGGTCTATAGCACACCCCCACTATGACATCACCCTTGTTGCTGTCCCCTATGACCCTAACCCAAAGACCTTCAACAGGCCTATCTCCAGTTTCATACTGGAGCTCCGAACAATCATACAGCTCTTTTACATAAAACACAACTCCTCTTCCTCTTCTCCCCTGCCTGTCCTTCTGGAACAGTTTGTACCCATTCATGCCACCACTCCAGTCATGTGAGCTATCCCACCAAGTCTCTGTTATTTCAATCACATCATAGTTCTTTGTCTGTACAAGGACTTCCAGTTCTTCCTGCTTGGAGCCTGGGAACAAGTATTCATGTGCAGGCACCTGAGGTGACGAGCTGATTGCCTTACTTTCTCAGGATGAATGAGGAGGCCCATCCTGTTGCTCCATGCTGCCACGTGAAGCTTGTGGCACTCTAGTGGGGATCCACATGCTTTCCAACTAGGCTGACTCCTAGGACTCAGGTGGGAGCTGGTGGGGTTGGGCCCAGTGGGCCTGCTCCCTGCCACCATGTGGGGCTCCCAGTTGGTTGTGGGTGATGGCGCAGGATGTTAAAAGGGTCACAACCTCTGGCTACCTGGTAGGTTATGCCTTTGCCTTATGGCCTAGAGGGCAGAACTTCTGGGGCCCTGGTGGCAGGTCATGAACCGTAATGGTGGAACCTGTTGAGGGGCAGTGTTTCCTGGTCAAGGGGTGGATCTTATGATGTCAGGAACCATGTAATGGAGGCAGTAGTTTCTGGAACCAACCAAAAACCTTGTCTTGGATTCAAACAAATATGGTAGTGTGTCTTAAAATGGGATTAATAAGGAATTTGCAGCTATTACTCTAAGATATTACTCATAATTTTGGGGCCATCATAATGGGACCAACATGATGAGTGGGGCAAGGTGTGGTGTTGGGTGGGTGGGTCTTATGTCAAAGACCATGTGACAGGGTGTGATTTCCGATTCCAAGATTGCCCCCTCCCCTCCCAGGAGTACTTCTAGGACAAGGGGAGGGACCTCCACTGACAAAGGTCAGGAGTTAGGAGGTGGGACTTCTAGCTTCAAGATGGCAGCTGGGGAGGCATGTCAATGGGTGGGGCTTAACAGTTTGACAAGGGACATTACCCAAATCCAAGATGACTTCACATTTAGGATGACTCCCTGAAAAGTAGATTCTATTTTTTGAAAAATTATAATTTTGTTATAATTTTCCAGGTATAGAATCTAATTATCAGAGGGTCATCTTAAATTCGTCCCCAGCACAGCTACACAAAGAAAGTGGTGGCAGGAAGACAGGTGGCTGTGGGAGACATGCTGCTCCTTGCCTGCTCCACAAAGCCACTGCTGATTGGCCAGGCAGGCAACAGAGCTTCCGTGTGCTCCATGCCGGTGGTGGGGGGTGGAATGGAGCTGGAGCTGACAGTACTGGGGGAGAGGAGAGAAGACAGGTGGGGCAGGGACAGGCAACTTCTGTGGCTCTGACTGTGGCCCTGAACCCAGATTTAGGACTGAGTCAGAGTCATAGCCACAGAAGTCCCCTGCACCACTTCCCCTACTCCTCCTTATGCTTAAATCCAAAATAAGGGGCTTTCCCCCCATGCTGAATTGGGTAAAAGCCTTGTCTTGGATTCAAGCAAGTATAGTAGTGTGTCTTAAAACAGGATCAATAAGGAATTTGCAGCTATTACTGTAAGATTTTTTTAAGTGTCGCCTAGTCTTTTACATCTCTCCCCAACCTTTTTTAATCCTCAACATGGTGACTTCATGAATAGATCACTACCAAAAAGGAAGAGTTTCATAGTATGTACAAATAGCCTGGATCATAACAAGAATCAGGAAATACTGTTTCTTACCACAAAAAGATTACATCAAAGAAAGATTCTTCTTTAACAGGCCACTTCCAAACCCTGGCAAACAAAACAATACATTTAAAAAAGGAAAATGCCCATTCTAATTAAAATTAATAAAGCAGGAGATCCCTGAAGTTAAAGGCCCTGCTAACACATACTTTTATATAGATTTAGTACTCGACTAACGAAGTAAGATTTTAAGAGGAAGTGCACTTTAAATCCTCGAGTGCCCAAAGCTTTTACAGCTAGTGCATAGCTTCCATTATTGCTGCTTGCTTGATTTGCAAGGCAGATGTATATTGTAAGGACACTCAGCCTGCTTTTAGCCATTCAGTCGTTACTGACCAACTCCTCTATTCTTCTAGAGTCCCCAGGACTGACGGTACTTGATGGACTTATCTAACTTCTTTAAAGAAAAGGAAGCTAATAACTTTAATTCAAATCTTAGGCCACTTGGTACAGCTTGAGTAAACAGAGTGTGCATTTTACTCCACTGTGACTGGGGAGAGGAAAAAAGATCATGTCCCTAACTGTAGAGCCAGAGCTGCAGAATGTCTTTCACAACAGGACAGGCCTGCACGTGTCCTAGAGTTATAGCTCTGCCTGGGCTTTTACCTACACTCTTGTGCACTAAGGAACAACTCTGTCTCACATTATGAAAAGCCTTTACCTGTCCTCCCAGGCATCTGGTCTGTAGAATCAATCTGTTCCTTATAAACTAAGTAAATAAGAGATATATTTAATGATATATTTGTGTGTGTATATGCAATTTAGTTTATAAGGTACAAATCTACCCTGCCTTCTGCCTGACTTCAGATTAATAGGGCTAACTACCTCTCTCAAATCAATCTGTTCATGCTGTGTTCAGCTCATTGCCTTCCGTAGGGTATATGTAATAATATATGGAGGGTGCTAGCTTTTATGTCTTCTTTATGCCATGCCTCTAAAAAAATTCATTAAAAAGAAAAGTAAATCATGATAAAAAATAGCGTCGCCCAATTATATTAAGCCAACATCATTTTGAGAATTTAGAACACTATATTTAAAAAATATAATAGTAGTCATGCTACATGGAGGGTTCTTACATGTTCCTACCAGGAGACTAATGTACCAGTCTGTTCTTTTCTAAGGACAGGAGAATGATATCCCAGTTTTCCTCATGAATTTTATTATAAAGTATCCATACTTGTAATAAATATAATAAATGCAGATTTATGCACATTATGTGCTTCTTATATTGCTTAAAAAACAGACTCTGGTGTTCAAATATGGCCTATTTAATATGATGCCATCCTATCTTTCCTAGTCTGTATACTTCATGAACTCTCTGCAAGCTGAAGCTGTATCTCTCTTTAGCATGCTGGGGATCATATTACATAAACATTACTTGGCTGCTTTCTTCCATAGGAGCATCTGCTCAGCTGACAGTCCCCAGTGTACCAGCTTTGTTTTGTCCAAGGCACCAATCGTGAGTAATGGATCTGGCTAAGCCTGATAATGCATGATGTAATTGTCAGAGGACTTTAATTATTAGAACATTACATGTGGGATTATTTTGTAGTACAGTTTTCAGTTCACTTACAGGCAATTTTGAATTTGCATGAGCTTATGGCAAGTTGTGTCCAAGCAGCCATCGTATTAATACACATCTTCCACTGCATCTCAAAGCATGGAAAGACAGCACTGAAACAAAACTGGTGAATTCCAGAAAGAAGTGATCTATGGTGACCTAGAATATTTTCATCAAAACACATCTGAGCATAACAAAAATGAAGAGATCCAAAAAGGGTTTTTTTTTTGTAAATATGTATAATGTTCAAATCCACTAGGTATTCCATCATGAATTCCAGTAAAGGTTTTGAAGTGAAAGTGGTGATACCTCAGCACTTTCTTGATTCAGAGAAGTTTGAACACAAACCGTATGTATTGTCTGAGAAAGGAAATCATCAATGTGGGAAAGCCACAGACTAATAAAGCTCCACCAAGTGTTCTGCCCTAGTCCCATAACAACTACTCAGACATAAAAGGTTCTATCATATAATATCTTTACAAGCCAGGATCACACTGAGTATTGGTAGAGCAATGTCTTTTACGGGGACAGTAGCTAAGTATCTCAACAAAAGTAAACTGGATATAATTATTGGCAACTTAAATATACCTAGGGTAGTCATAGAAATCATAGAAAAATAGGGTTGGAAGGGACTGCCACACATGATCTAGTCCAACTCTGTGTCTGAGGCAGGATCATCCCTCCCAAATCATCCTGCACAAATCAATTATCTAAGCTACTATCAAATTGCCCATCAAGAACGATGGGTGGGGGCAGGCAGGACAGACCACCGTGTGCCACCACCCTGTGCTGCTGCCTCCCAGGAGTGTGTGTGTGGGGGGTGGAGAAACTTGCATGTGGCCGCTGCCAGCCACCAGCCCATGCTGCCACCACTCTGCATCCAGCTGCGTGCCACCCATCTCCCCAGCTCCTCATCCAGCCGCCACCCCTTCCTACCCCCTGCTTTGCATCTGGCCCCACGACACATCCCCCACATCCGCTCCCTGTGTCCAACCCCATGACACCCCCCCGGGCCGACAGCCATCTATCTGTGTATCTGTGTGGAGCACTCTGATTGTAAGCTGCTGAGACACCCAATCAGAGTACCCCAAGAGTCTTATGGACAGACACACAGACAGATAGATGGACGAAGCCGTGTGTGTGTGTGTGTGTGTGTGTGTGTGT
>NW_017729028.1:2546988-2550258 GCF_001723915.1 Gavialis gangeticus | reverse complement strand
GAGAGAGAGAGAGAGAGAGAGAGAGAGAGAGAGAGAGAGATAGGTAAAGCCAATGACCAGCATTCTGCTGTTGCAAAGTTTGTTAAAATACACTTGCAAGATCTAAGGAAAAAAAAATTTTCCCCCACCATACTGAAGGAGGGAGCCCATACCAATCTGAACACATGGTAAAATTCCCCAATATGGTGACCCTGAGCAGAGGGCTGAGACCTTCTAGCTGGGAATCTCCATAGGGTTAAGTAAAGAGTGCTCTGGTGGAAGAAACTGAACAAAGCTTAACACAGAATCAGGGAGGGGAATCTGCCTGCTCATCAGGGCCTTTAGACAGTATCACAGTACAAGCCATAATAGTCTATGCCTTCCAAGCCCACCACTCAGCATGGAAGAGATGAAGTACAATAGCCATTCGAAATGCTTGATTAATACTCCATTAACTATGCTCAGGAGCACAAAGACCGAGACTGTGCCCTCTTTCTCACTTCTGCGAAGCAGCTACAAGCTAGTACCAAGTAAGCTATCTTCTTCACTTGGATAGTGATATGACTACAAATAACAGAAGAAAGATTCTGCAAGAGGAATGACTTTTTAAGGTGTAGGAAGCAGTTTTGATGGTTCTTATGCATGTTCCTTATCATAAGAGTATAAACAATATAATGAATGTGTTCATTTTCTCTGTTAGAGCAATGAACAAAACTATTTTTCTGATAGCTTTGTTGCTGTAGCCAGGGCTCTATGTCAGGCTGCATTCTTCATAGGGCAGGGCAGTGGTTCTCAACCAGGGTGTTGTAAATGTCCCTCAGAAGTGCTACAATGCAGGCACTGCCCCCCACATATTCCTGCTGCACTCAGGCTGTGATTAGCCTAAAGCAGATGGAGCTAGCTTGGCTGTAGGCCTTTCCAGTCCAACCCTTTCCACACTCCTCCCAGGACCAGAGGTGTGCAGGACAGTTCCACCAATGTGCCTCTTTCTGGGAGGACCGCAGGAGGGATTGGTCCAGCAAGGGCTACAGCACAAGGTAGCTGTTGCATACTCTACAATGATCACATCCCTAATGCAAGAGGAGTATGCACACCTACCACAGCTTTTCCCAGGCTGCCTGTGTAGCAGGTATGTAGGGCAATTTTACCAAGAGGTAGCAGAACCCAGTTGAGAAGCAGTGAAGTTAAGTTGAGGTAGCATGAAGAGCCATTCTCAACTAGGGATGCCACCAAGTTCAAAAGCAGTGAAGGGGTGCCTTGTTGAGAAAGCTTAGAACAACTGGTATGGTAGCTGGAATACCTGATAAACCTCTGTTTTGAATGGTGATGTCAATGTAGTGGTTTAGTTCATTCAGTCTGAGGTAATCATTGTAAACTCTTAGAAGCCATTAACTGCTTGACCATTTATCCTCACAGTGCTTATACAGAACTGTGGTCATAACAGTCCATGACAACATTAGTTTTCCTGCCCAATCCTTAGAAAGACATAAAAATAAAAGTTGGATCTTCCAGTCTGGTCTCCTGACTCAGTTTTTTGTACTATGCAGCTATGACCTAAAGCTACAGAGTGCCCTTTTTAAATGTAATTTCTCTTCTTTTTTAATGTTGATAATATGGTTTTCAGCTGTGTTGGTGTTTGACAGTCTAATTTAATGGTAATTGTTGCAACAGTGGTGTCATAATTGCACCTCTTGAGATTGGTGCTAGCATCTTATTCTCTTCCAGCACTTTGCTACCAATATTGTTTATTAGGCCTGTGTGAAGTGGCTAGTATTTGCTTCGGATTCGGATTCAGATTCAGCTGATTTGGGGGGCAGTGATTTGATTCAACTGAATCTCCAAATCAGCCAGGCCAGGCCCATCCCCCACCCCTCTCCCAGCTCGGCAATGACTACCCTGCCTGCCCCAGCTCTTGGCACTTGGGGGGGAAAAAGGCCCAACTCTGCTGCCCCCCTCTGCCCCACACTCCATGGGGGGCTCTGCACAAGCCCTCTGATCCTTCCTCAGTCCCCCAGCTCCCCCACAGGTACCCCACATGGGCCACTGTAACAGGGAACCCTAGCCCTGTTACTAAGGGACAAGGGACAGGGTGGTCCCTTTAAATCCAGAACCTTCCAGTCACAGCCAGTCGGTCAAGTAGGGGTTAAGGCTCAAGACCTGCCAGTGGGTTAGGTGAGAGGAAGAGGAAGGCCAGGATCCTACAGATGGCAAGTGGAGAAGGCCAGAGGGGCAGCAGGGAGGGGGACTCCCAATGACCATGGTGCTGCAGCTGCAGTCTCTGTCGGAAGACATCCTCATGATCATCTAAAGTAAAGAGGCATGTTGCCTCTCTTGTTTCTGTATTATCATTTTCCCATTATATGGCCTTAGAAGCCTATGTTTTGTGTTGAATGTTAAGACCGGTGGTTTGGGCGAGGCTATTTGGGGAAGGAGGAGGCCTCATTGGGGCTCAGTGCAGTGTGGGGACCCCAGTGCCAGAGAGGGCGCATTATTTGGGGGTGAGCAGACCCCAGTGCCACAGAGGGCGCAGGAGCCCGTGTGAGGTGTTTTTTTTTGAGAGCTAGAGCCTGGGAGTCAAACTCTGGTTAGTGGGTGTTTTGACTGACAGGCCTAGCTAGAGAGAGAAGGGGTAGGCCCACAGTGGCCGAGACCCCCAACATAAAGATGAATTTACAACTGCCATCTGTGAGGCTTCGGCTGAAGTGTAGGGGAGGAACGGAGCTGCAGATAGCGCCCCCTGGCATCTGGGCATACACTGGGCAGCCTCCCACTTAATGAACAACAAGGTGTGGTGGGCAAGAAGGCAGGCGGTTGGCCCATAACAGGTGGGAGAGACAACCAGTAGATGGACCCCGAGCAGGCCCCCCCTGCTACAGCCACCTCTGACCTTTTAAGAAAAGAAAAAAAACCCAGACTCACCACTACTGCCAGTGTGTGGGGGGGTGATCCCTGCTGTCTCCTGCTGGCCTGTGCCGTGGGGGGCTCTGCACAAGCCCCGCGAAGCCCTGAGGCTGCTGTAGGAGCAGTGAGTCCGGGGGCTTTCCTTCATTTTTTTTTCTTAAAGGGCTGGAGCTGGCCTGGGCAGGGCACCTGTGGGGGGTTGGGGAGCAAGGGGGTTTGAGGAGCTCATGCAGAGCCCCCCATGCATCATGGGGCAGTGGGAGGCAGCAGGGATTACCCCCCACACACCTAACAGCACCCGGTGAGCACTAGGGTTTTTCTTTAAAATACCAGGATTGGGGGGGTTGGGGGTTCTGGCAGGGGTCCCCCCATGGTCCCCTCCCCCAGCCC
>NW_017729028.1:2538952-2546705 GCF_001723915.1 Gavialis gangeticus | reverse complement strand
TCTCCCACCCCTAGTACTTACTAGCTCAGAGCTGGCTGAAGGTCCCTGCTGCAGCCACTGGGGACTGCCCAAATCATCAAAGCTCTCTGAATCTTTTCTGAAGATTCAGATAGCTTTGAATTGATTCAGACCTATAAATTGGTCCCCTGATTCAGTTCAGATTCAGAGATTTGGCCACCGAATTGGGCCAAATCTCCTCTGAATCAAATCACCACCCGAAGCTTCACACAGCCCTATTGTTTATGTCTCTTTCAGGCCTGCTGTGTCTCTGTACAAGCTTGAAATCCTGACTCTTCCAGTCAGTTTTATGTACCATTGTGTTTAGACCTATTCCACAAGGGATATACAAGATTTGTAAGATGAGATTCAAATAAGCATTTTACATCTTAGGAAGGAAAAAAATGATGAGCCTAACAAATATTCTCAAAAAGCAGCCAGGAGAAAGAAAAGTCTTTCTTAGCACACAACCCCTCTATAACATTTTATGTTAACATTTAGGATTTTCCACAGTATTTAAAGAGAGCATTGGCATGTAGCTAAATATATTAAGTCAGAGTCTGTTAATACACAGCTTGTACTGAAGTAAACAGGGAAAATGGGATTCTACTGAAAAACACTCCCACATCCATCAGTACTGTACAGTGATGGCTGCCATCTTCATGGATGCACTAGCAGTTAAATAGTGGACCTAAAACAATAAGGTCCAAGTGCCTGAGCTTAACTTAAACTGTTGTGATGTCTAGCTCAGGAGTGAGAAGGGACATAGAGAAGGACATACAACAAAAACAAGACCATGGGCAGGGGTGGATCAAGAGGGGTATAGTGATGCAGTTGCATCTCCCCACCCGCTTTGATTCCTGTTCTACCCAAATTTTAAAATCAACTGCTTGGAAGGGACAACAGCACTTCTATTCAAACAGTGCTGAGAGAATCAATTGACTCCATAGCTCATTATCTTCCCCCTGATTCCTGCTAATCTCTTTCTACTCCACAGACATTAATGACATTCTATCCTTTAATGGTCCTGATGTTCTACTATGCTTTTTTTTCCTGAAATTCTGCTGTCTGTTAGCCATTCTTGTTAATGTCTCTCTTCCCTTTCACAGCCCTGCAGATTGCTTTTAGCTCTAGCTCAAAAACCTTATCTCAGGTATGATAATATTAACTCAGGTGTAGAAATGACTGACAGTGAAATACAGTATAACCTCATATATCCGGCATGATTGGGACTGAGCACCTGCTGGAAATTTGAAAATTCCCATTTTTTTTAAACCGGAGTGGCGACTGGTCACAGAGTGGGGGAGTGGGGAAATGGGAGTAGTGGCGGCCGTTCCTGGAGCAGCAGCAACATTTGAAGCCGGGTCACGGAAAGCAGTGGCAGCCACCATGTGCAAGCTTCCCCCTCCGTGTCCAGGAGACAAAGGAGGAGGCTTAAAAAGTCTCAGATTTTTGAGAATTATTGATTTTCGAGATTTATGTGGTTATACTGTATTGGAATGCTGTCAAGGTACTCAAGAAGGCTAGATTTTTTTTAATGAATCCTTAACTGGAGACAAATGTGCTATGTTATATGTGATAATGTGCACCCTCCCTTTTCAAAGTCCTAGATCTGTCCATGACCATGGTTTATATACATTCCTGGGACAAAGGAAGCTCTTCTTAAGCATCTGAGGCATACAGAAATTCAGACATTGATAATCATTAATTTATGTGGAAGCCAACAAACCCAAGACCTTGAGAACTTAAATCCCAAAATTTCAACAACTTTTCATATGAAAAAGCCAAGCCTTCCAGCTGAAAGTGGTAACAGATTTACAATTTCCCTAGAATGGGCATAGTGGGGGATATGTAATTCAAAATGACCTATGTAGTTACCTTCTCTTTTCTGACAGTTCACAAATCTACCTCTTCTCTCTCTGGCATCTGCTTTTGCAGTTTTAGTCATCAGTTAAATTACACCATGGCTAAAACTGAGCTCTTAATCTCCCTTACTTTCTCTGCTTGTACTCTTCCTTCTTTCTCGGTGGTGATAACATCACTATGCCACTGTCACTCAAGCCCACAACACAGATATACTATTTGAAAGGACCTCCTTCCTCAGAGTCCAATTCCCTGCTATCTCAAACATCCCTTATAATTATCTTCATAACCTTATTCAGCGCCAGCTTAGAAGTCATTAGAATTTTTACTTCCACTAATCTGATTGGAACATAGTTTCAGAAGCTCCCTCCTCTAACGATTTGGAAACTTATTCTAATTTCCAGTCTACATTTATTTCTGGCTAGTTTATACACACTTGTTCTTGCTCCAGCATTGTCTGTCAGACAAACATAGTCCCCCTCAGTTTTCATTTTAAAAGAAAAAAACAAGCCAAATACTTCAGTTTCCTCAAGCAACCTGCAACTTTCTACTTTGACCTCTCTCTTACGTATTTCTGTTCAAAATAGGTTTAAGCACTGTAGATTGTTAGTGAATAAAAACTAAGACATACTTTCCAAATCATATACACCACTAAAATTTTCATGTAGGCTGTCTTCACTCAGCATCTCTACATCCATCTGGCTGGCCTCAGTAAATGCAACTGTGCTCTGTTTATATCCATTTAGAGTGCTGCTGCACAGATCATTTCTCTGATGCATAGCTTTATTGAGGTCTACCCTCTGTCTGCATCTCTTCACTAGTCCCTCATTCTCTACCGCACTTATCATAAGCTCTTCATCTTCACTTTCAAGGCCCTTTACTGTCTATCCTCACTGGATCACCTCTGTTGTTGACTTCTACCTCTAGTGAGTTCAGTATGCCACTCTCCATCATCTGTTAGTTAAATTTTCAAACAAGCACCTTGGTGGTCTGTTCTATGCTTTTTCTTGTGCTTGGGTGGTAGCTGCCTGAAAACAGCTGTAAAGCCTCTTCTTCTCATCCTTATTAGAACTGGTTCAAATGGATTCTTTGTCTACCTTTACTGTCTTCAGGTGAGCAACAAGAGAACTATTTGGCCTAAATAATTACCTGAGTTTTACTTTAAAAATTAAAAATCAGATCCATACAAGAATAATCTATATCTACCCTGATTTTACTTCTCCAAACAGTGAAAAATTCCGTATGGTCTGTAGTTTGGGGAAACATAATGTATTTGCTCAGCTTTGCTCTCACTTCACTCACCATCCCCAAAACACAGATTCATAGTCTTTCCTCTCACTGTGGAGTAGAAATTGACTATCTGGGATAAGATTTGTTTAATTTTCTGGGACAGTGTAACTCAATTACTTTTGTGTCATAGTTTACATCCCAATCAGAAGAACAAAAATGGGTGAAAACAAGAAAATTCTGAACACAGTGAAATGCTTTTCATGTTTATACAATTATGAACATTACTGTCCATGTACATAGGTGCGGTGCATCTAACAGTAGAATTTGACCCTTTATCTTGTGTAGTGTTGCTTAGCAATTACAGCATGTAAATGGAGATCCAGTTTCTGCATGTCATGGAGTAGTTAAAATGTTGAGTTAGTCAGTTAACTTGGCTTTGCCTCATTCTACCTATCAGTGAAATGGACATAATGATATTTAGTAGCTTACACAATCAGGAATCATACTCTTTGCATTCTCTCTTCTAAAGTGTACTGCTTAATAGATACACAAGCCCTCTGTTTGTTTGTTTTGATATTAGGAAATGAAATATCCCCTGAGAGTAGTCAGAAGAGAAAACACCAAGATTAGACAGATAATTAAATCCCGTAATACTTTTCAGCAAAATCATAGCTTATCTCATCAAAGTCAGGGTTGCATTTGACTTTGCCTGTGTAGACACATGGTTTGCCTACTCCACTGATGGTGAAACATTCTGGCAGTTAAACCCCAGCCCCTCCCAAAGTGCCACTATCATCTCAGCCCCTTAGAGGCATACCTGATAGAGTTTGTGCCCTGGGACACCTGAATGGAGACAGGGACCTCAATTCTTGAGCTTCTGGCTGTGCAGAACAGAACAGGGTAAAAGAGAGGTGTTACTGCCAAGACTTAGGCTAACCCTTCTATGGCCCTGCAACCACATTATATATGGCAAACCCTGAATTTGGTGGTGGCTGAAGGATCTGGGAAGGGTGAATCTGGCTCTTGGTAGTGACACTAGCACTTCTTCTTGCAACAGCATTCTACCCCTGCTACACTCCACTGCTTCCATTGCAACACCACCTTCTACTGAGCATCCAAGGCTTACATGCCACATACAGCAGCCATGTGCCACTTGTGGCATACATGCTATGCATTGGCCACCACTGGGTGGGAAGTGTGCAGCTTGTGTGCCCCAGGAGCTGTATTCAACTTCATCCTGCAAAGCCACACAGTTCTCTTATTCATTTCAAGGGGCCCTAAGGCACTACCAAAGATGGATCCTCAGTTACACAGGACTCTCCATTCAGTCCAATCGGGGATTTTAAACTCTGCTAAGATACTTCTGTTTGCTCTGAATTCTATTTCTTCCTGCTTATATAAAGCATACATTTGGGTGGGACTTGTGAAGGCACACAGACAGATATGTACATAGATAATAGCATAAAGCTCCCCTTCCTCCCTCAAATAATCTAATGGCTAAAGCACTTGCTAGACCACAGGCAATGTGGGTTCTAGACCCTCCCTGGGCTCAGGGGGTTTAGCCAAAACTCCCTATATCCCAGCAGAGAATTTTAACCACCAGGCATAGCTAAAAGCATTCTCCACTATTATTGATGTTATCCAACTGGAGCATCAAGAAAGTGACCAGATGGAAAGCAAACAAGAGGAAACCTATCTCTGTGTTCCAGGATAAAACCAGGGGGACAGAAGGGCCCTGCTTCTGAGGCTGTTTATGCTTTTTGTCCAATGACTATTTAAAGCCAAATGCATCACCTACCCCCGGGGAATCGCACTTGATATCTCTTACCAGTTAGACATTGAGCCACGAATGACTACCTATGAGCACAATGATACAAGTAGTTATGCACCCACATTGCAGTAGTTTTATCTAGAGTGTATTTCCTTAGTTCCCTAATGATAATATCATGGGAGGCAGAGTTGAAAGTCTTGATAAAATCTAAATGCATCACATCCACTCTTTTTCCAATCCACAAATTATATTATATCATCAACTTAGTTCTGTAGGGTGGTAATGTAGCCATGTAAAGCACTGATATTTAAGCATGGTTTAGCCAATGATTCTCAACCAGGGTGCCAGGGGAATTCTGCCTACTGTCTTTTGGTGTAGCTTTAAATGCGAACTCGTAATTATATGCTCCATTTTGAATAGACAGATACTGTCAAACTTACTTCTAAGAAGTTTGTATAATTGAGATCGTGTTGACTGTTACTTAAAATTAATTGCGTTTCTAGGGCCTCTTTTTGTATGACAACTATTTTTTTGCCATTAGAAGCAAGGGGATTTTTGAACATAAAAATATGTTTATTGCATTTATTTGCATACCTTTCCCTGAATAAGACATGCACCTTGTTTGGGGAACTGTAACAGGAAACCCCTGCCTCTGTTACTGGTGAAGCTTGAGAAGGCAGGCAGTTAAGGTAGTAGTGCAGGTGGACTGACCCTGAGACTGATAAAGATAGGCAATTAATGAGTGACGGGTGGCATCTGGTCACTGGGTGCAGCAGACCTGGTTAGGTGACCAGAGAGAGGCTGGGTTAGGGGATTTAAACCTAGCCTGGGTCTATACAAGGACAGCAGAAGGGAAAGGAGCTCTGGGGAGTGTAGGTGTTGCTGGAGGTGGGCGGGCAGGCACATCAACTACCCAGAGAACTGGGGAAGAAAGACTTCTAGGTAGGGAATACCTGCAAGCTGCATTTACGGAAGGAGGGAGACTATTTGATCTTTGGTGAAGTGGATGGCTTGTGTTTTTTGTTTTGATTTGGACTTGTGAACTGGAGGACTGGGTTGCAGCTACAGGTGCAAAAGAGACTGAGAACAGGGGTGCTGGGGTGCACTCCCTTCTTCTTGCTATAGGGGCCAGAAGACAACTGCAAGCCAGGGGGCAGACTCTAGCACTCTGAAATGAAGCCCCAAACAGGGGAAACTGCCATTGAAGCCAGGCCTACAGCCCAGAGGCTGAGGTGGGTTTTTTTTGTTTTTTGTTTGTTTTGTTTTTTGGGTTTTTTTTATCACTGGATCAAGGCAGGTGCAGCCAGAGAGAAAAAAAAGGTAGGCATTGATAGCTGGAGTCTTGGCAAGTCCCTAGAAACCTGCAATGGCAACCCTCTATAAAGGGACTTCTGCATGGGTGCAGGTATGCAAGAAGGACTCAAGTGGGGTGAGTTCAATTAGACTGGTCTAATTGAACAGGCAGAGCTGCTATTGGCTCAAGGACTCCCCCACTTCCCTGCAAATGACACTGAAGTCAAGGTGAGAAACGGAAGGTACTGGGAGAAGGTAAGACCATACCTGCATTACCGGAAGGCAGAATGAAGAAAAACATACATTTTTTTTTAAAGTAATTCAATACAACAAGTTATAAAATAAATAAGACTGCTTTGTTTCACTCATGACCACAAATGTTCACCCATGATCACTGACTCAGCAAATGTGGGGTTATAGGGCAACAAGCCTGGGTATGTAACTAGAAATTACAATAGGCCTACATGAAGTAAAGATGTCAGATCACCTATCAGTATGCTGAAACATACCCTTAACCGCACTGTTCAGAAGTCAGTTCCTTATTTAAGACAAGCAGCCCAATTGTTTTAAATAAGGAACTGATTTTTGAACAGTTCCTTATTTAAGGCAACCCTGACCGCATTATGAAGGATTTCAAGGCTCTGGGGGACAAGCTTAAGGAGATGGGGGTGCAGGTGGTATTCTCCACTCTTCTTCCAGTGAGTAGGCGGGGACGGTGACATGAGGCCTGCATTGGCGAGGTCAACCAGTGCTTATGCAGTTGGTGCTGCCAGGGAGGCCTTGGGTTCCTGGATAATGATCCGTGCTTTTGGGCGGGGGACTTGCTGGGGTGGGATGGGCTTCACCTCTGTCCTAAAGGCAAGCGTGTCTTCCAGGTTGGCTGATCTCATACGGTGAACTTTAAACTAGCCTTGCCAGGGGAGGGGACCACAAGAAGACAAGGAGACACCACCTGAGCAAGACAGGTGACAAATACAAGGAGTGCCCAGGTAAGAAACATGGGTCCAGACAGTCTCCCAAATTGGAAGTTGGCACATACTTAAATGCCTATATACCTTAAATGCCTATATACCAATGCTCATAGTATGGGGAATAAACAGGAGGAACTTGCCCTCAGAATAGCCAGTTCAGACCCAGACATAACAGGGCTTACAGAAACATGGTGGGATTCAGCCCATGACTGGGCAGTTAGCATTAGGAGCGATAGGCTTTACAGGCGGGATAGAGAAGGAAGGAAAGGTGGGGGTGTAGCACTCTGTCAAGGAGCAATACACATCCTCTGCCAGCAGAATGGAGTCAGAGGAGGGGCAAGCTGATGTGCTCTGGGTCAAGATACAAGGGGGCCATGGGGAGCGGGATCTAATGATGGGGGTCTACTACAGATCCCCCAACCAAGGGGAGGAGCTGGACAGGGAATTTTCAGGCCAGCGTGCAGAGGCACTTAAGGCAAGGGATGTAGTTGTCATGGGTGATTTTAAATTACCCGGACATCTGCTGGGAAGAATAGTCAGCCAGGTCAGACCGTTCCAGGAGGTTTCTGACTGAGATACAGGACCTCCACTTTAATTCAGGAAGTGCACAATCCCACCAAAGGAAATG
>NW_017729028.1:2533365-2533952 GCF_001723915.1 Gavialis gangeticus | reverse complement strand
GTCCCCATTTTTAAAAAAAGGAGGAGGGAGGACCTGGGCAACTATAGGCCCGTCAGTCTTACCTCAATCCTAGGGAAACTCTTTGAGAAGACTACCAAGGAGCACATCTGCGATGGGCTGGCTTCAGAGATGATGCTCAAGGGCAACCGGCACGGTTTCATTAGGGGCAGGTCATGTCAGACCAACTTGATTGTCTTTTATGATCAGGTCACAAAAGCACTGGATGCAGGTGTCATCGTGGATGTAGTTTTTCTGGACTTCAGCAAGGCTTTTGACACTGTCTCCCACCCCATCTTCATTAAAAAACTAGGCAACTGCGGCATTGATGCCTACACAGACAGATGGAATGAAGATTGGCTGAAGGGTCGTACTCAGAGGGTGGTGGTAGACAGGTCATAGTCAACCTGGGGAGACTTGGGCAGCGGAGTCCCCCAGGGCTCGGACCTTGGGCCTGCACTGTTCAATCTCTTCATCAGCGATTTGGACAATGGGGTGAAAAGCACCCTGTTTAAATTCGCTGATGATACCAAAATTTGGAGTGAGGTGAGCACGCTAGTAGGGAGGGAAAGACTGCAGCAAGACCTGGA
>NW_017729028.1:2527923-2528365 GCF_001723915.1 Gavialis gangeticus | reverse complement strand
CAGCACAGGGTGTCAAGGGCCTGCAGCAAAGCGGTAGCCCTAGACTTCAAGAGGGCCAACTTCAATGATTTGAGATTAATGGGAGAGGTGCTGGGGTTCTCGATGGCAGGGGAGCTCAGTGCCCAAGATGGGTGGTTGTTCCTTAAGAAGACGACACTCGGGGTCCAAGGGGTGACCATCCCAACAAGAAGCAAGGCGGGCAAGCGTGCCCGAAAGCCCCCCTGGCTCACCAAGGGTGTCCGGGAATTCCTGATTGCCAAAAAAGTGGCGTACAACTGGTGGCATGGAGGTGCTGTCTCCAAAGAGGTGTATACCTCCTCTGCTTGGGCCTGTAGGGGGGCTGTCAGGAAAGCTAAGGTGGACATAGAGCTAGGACTAGCATCCAAAATCAAAGGTAATAAAAAGTCCTTTTTCAAATATATAGGGAGGATGAAGAAAGCAC
>NW_017729028.1:2523618-2527648 GCF_001723915.1 Gavialis gangeticus | reverse complement strand
AGAGGCTTGATGCTTACCTGGCTGGAGTCATTTGAGCCCAGCTTTCCTCCTGCCTAGGCAGGGGGTCGGACTTGAAGATCTACAAGGTCCCCTCCGACCCTGATTCTATGATTCTATGAATTTTCAATGACTAGTTTTCAGGGGAAAAGTGCACATGATATGCAAATAAATATGGTATTAGAGACATGCTGAATTTCTCAAAAGGACTGTCAACAAACGTGAGTGTATCAGTTTCTGCTTCTGTGCACCACAAGCAGGCAGCTTGCTGTCTTCTTTGTGTCTGCCATCCAGAAATGGCTCAGATCAAATGACTTATGAAGTTATTCTAACTGGAAAAATATCACAAATCTAATGCTTAAAAAAGAGTCCTCCTCACCAGACTTCATTCTGTTTTGTATAACTTCACATTCTGCCATCTGCTGGTATAACATATTTTACCATGTCATAATGTGACATAATACAATCAAATATGACATTTTATTTTTTGATCAGATGCCCACTAACACCTTTGATAATAGATATCAAAACACATCGTTTGCTAGAAATGGGTTGCTATGTGTGAGCTGTCAAAACTAGATTTAGGTGGAGAACAGAAATTCCATTTTGCAAAGTTCAAGATTTCAGTATTTGTCTTTGGTCCTGCTGGGACTAAATAACAAATGTCTATGATAGCACCAGAAGAATATTAAAAAAATCAAAGTCAATCTAAATGCCTTCCTGTATTATGGCCCTATCTTAAGTAAAGATAGATACCTCAGTGAAACCCTTCTGAGCATACTCAGAAGGCCAAACTAAAGATGTGTAAGGCATCTGGAAAGCAGGAATTCCTGCCTGACTCTTGGTCTCCTTTGCCAAATAGAAAGATGCCTTGCCTGCCTCTTGGCTTCAGAAATCTCCAGAGGTTCCCACAGGCTGCTGAGTGCACAGGAAAGCTCTCATTAACTGTGTGCCCTACTTCCTTCCTTCTTGTCCCCCATTCCCCTCCCAAACAGAACACTGACATGCCACATGACCTTTGGAGCATACAGACATTTCAGGAAACACCTGAAAAGGAATCAGTTCAAAGAGGTTCATCATTTTTCAGAGATTATTTTTAAGCACTTTGATAATTTTCAGAGTGCTTTTTCAGACATACATGTCTGTATATTCAGTGTTTACAGCACTCTAAAGGTGTTTGGAGTATTGCAAAGTGCATGTTTGTTCAGGGTCTCAGGTGTTTATCTGAACTGCTCCAGAGCAAGGAGTTGAAGCCCATCCATATCCCATATAAGAGCTTTGACACCAAAGCTACTGGCTGTTTTGGTATATCTTATGCTTTCAACCCTCCTGAAATAGGATGGGAAAATCAGATATAACCTACCTGGCTCAGGTGTCCAACTCCTAGAGAAGGTTCATGATTGAGTATCCGAAGCAGAGGGAGGTATCCCTCAGGCAAGGTACAGCAAGTTAGGTGTCCTACCCTTTTCCTCTGCATTTCGTTCTGACTAGTTTAATATCCCCCTCCTTAAACACCTATCTTTTCCCATACTTGTTAGAGGGAGTGCATGCTTACAACTTGGGTAAAGTGCTCAACTGTTGGGTAGTGAAATTAGAGATGGTTCTAGACACTAGGGAGATCTCCATAAGTAAAAGTAATCTACACCGTTTCCAGTTAGTCTATTTAGTAGTGTTGCAGCTGAACTATTAGCACTGCCTTCCAACAGAGTTAATTAACAGAACTATTCTTGCAGTCCTGGGCCCAGGTTGGTTAGCGTTTCTCCTCTGTGATTACAGCTTGGTGCTAAGGGAACATTCAAGGGGACATATGTCCTATTTTAGAGATATTCGGCAGATACCAGGAGACAAGACCTGAGATTCAGGACTACCCTATAACATCTAGCACAGTGAACTCCTTTAAACTCGAAGATAAGAATTCCATTTGGCAGAAAGGTACCTAGGCGTTGGGTATTACAATAGTAACTGGAGCAGGGGTGGACAAAATACAGCCTATGGACCAGATGTGGCCCGCAAGGCCATTCTATCCAGCCTATGGCGCCCCTAAAAATTTTACAAAATTAATATTTATCTGCCCTTGGTTCCTGTCAAAAATGACAGGAACCAAAGGCAGTAGGGCCCGGGGAAAGCCCGGCAGGCTCCCACAGCAGCAGGGCCCGCCCGGCCCCATGCCTGCAGGTGGAAGCCCCAGCAGGGGCTTCTGGCCTGGGAGCACGTGGCTGCCCCAGTGGCACCAGAACATCAGGTAAGGGGGAAGGGGTGGGAGAAGGGCAGGGGAACACCCCAGGCAGAGAAGGAGCCTGGGGAAAAGCTGAGCATGGGTGGGGGAAAAGTGGCCCCTCACCTGCCCCGTGGCTGGCACCATGCACTGCAGCTGCTCGCAGCCCGCATGGGACTGCCTGTGTCTGCTCCAGACAGCCCCGTGTGGGCTGCAAGCAACTGCAGCAGGGAGTGCTGGCCACAGGGCGGGCAAGGGGCTGCTTCCCCTCCACCCCGCACTCAGCTTTTCCCTAGGCTCCTTCCCAGCACAGAGGAAAGTGGCCTCCCCCCATCCTGTGGCCAGTGCCCCACACAACAGCCGCTTGCAGCCTGTGTGGGGCTGTCTGGAGCACGGGACAGGGATGGGCTGCTTCCTCCCCACCCCACACTCAGCACCACCTTGTAACCCAGCCTCACTGCCAGCCTGGGCCCTGTGCCAGCTCTGGCCTCGCCCATCGGGGCTGCGTATAGTGACAGCAGCTGCAGCCTCCCCTGCTTGCCACACCTGGCAGTGTTTGCCACTGTTACCTCTGGGCTGCCCAGTGCGCGAGCTCTGGGCAGGCAGCAGTGGCCTACACTGTCCTGCGCAGCAAGCGTGGAGGCCACAACTGTTGCCACCAATGGCCAAACCCAGAGCCAGCTTGGAGCCCAGGCTGGCAGCAGGGCTGAGTTACAAGCTGGTCCTGAGTGTGGGGATAAGCAGTCCCTCGCTTGCCCCATGGCCAGCGCTCTTGCAGTCCACGTGGGGCTGCCTATGCCTGCTCCAGACAACCCCACGTGGGCTGCGAGCACTTGCTGCAGAGAGTGCTGGCCACAGGGTGAGTGGGGGGGCCGCTTTTCCCCACAGTCAGCACCAGCTTCTTACCTGCCAGAGAGCAGGGGGTTGGGGCTGTGCGCTGCCTCCCACCTGTACTGCAGGGCTGGGAGGCACTGGGTGTGAGTGGGCATGGGAGGCAGCGGGATCATGGAGCCCATACCAGTGTCCCAGGGCCAGTGTTGGCAGGGCCCAGAGCAGGATGGCAGGAGCACAGGGTCCCAGGTGGCAGGGGCTCTATGGAGCTGGGCCAGCTCCCCCTTCTCTCTGCTGGTGCGGCCCAGCCTGGCTCCACAGACCCCTGCCAGCCTGTGCCCTGCTTTGGGCCCCACCAGTGCTGGCTCTGGAACACTGGTCCCAAAAAGGTGACCAAGGGGAGGGGCTACCCATGCAGCCCTCGACAGCCTGCCAAAACTGGGTAAGCAGCCCTCCACCCAAAATAATTGCCCACCCCTGAACTAAAGCAACACTTATGAAACTCACAGGAGCTGGGCTCTAGGTGTCACATTCACTATTAAAAATAAGATTGAGTCCTAGGTCATTCTGATGTGCTTGAAAATTTTTCCCCCACTGGATAAAAAAAGTTTGTATACTATAAAGTGTTGAATTCTTTCAATACTCACTGACTCACTCATGTAGTCTACTGCCTAATGTGGTCCATGCTTCCTCTTCCAGGATGAGTTTACTACAACTACCAGTAAATGGTGCTATGGCTTTGTTCTCAGGTGGTAGGGGTTCTGTTTCTCACACTACTGATCTATTAAGTTCCTGATATCAGGCTTTGATGATACATTACTGGAGGATCATCTAGGATTTGACCTCAAATATGTAACGGTAATTTTGAATGGCTCTTGGAGCTCTTAGCACCTGGATTGTCTACATAGTAACACCTGCAACTAGGCAGGATTATCTCTGATAATCTTACTAGTAGGGAGGGAAAGACTGCAGCAAGACTTGGATAGG
>NW_017729028.1:2521008-2522479 GCF_001723915.1 Gavialis gangeticus | reverse complement strand
ATTTGGGAGATTAGTTTTAGTACCAGAGGTCCAGGGTTCAGTGCAAGCAGACAATTCATGATGACAAGTGTTTACATTAACACTCACAGCCAATGAAACCTCACTGGGGCTAAACACAGGAGTTAGGGTTTCTAGCTCTTGTACGAGTCAAAGTAACAATGAACTGTAGAAAGAACTTTTACCTTTGAGGTAAAAGAAGATCATTGAAATCAGTGAAAAGTCCACTGGGACTTTAATGGACTTTGGATGAGGCCCTAGCACAGTAATTCCCAATTTCTCTTTGGTATTCTTTGGTGTTTCAATACATGTTGTCTCATGTATCACCTCCTCTGTCATCTGCAATCCCAGCAACAACTGCAGATGTTTAAGAAAGAAGTCAAAACAAAATACTTTCTCCTTCTCTGAAGTTCTCATCTGTGTTCACATTAAATGGAGTATGAGTAAGGAAGAGAACCTCTGAAAAAGTTTAATTATGGAAGGGAATTGGCAGATGTGAAATTGTGCCTGATTTTATTAATGCTCGGTATTATTTAACAATGTTATAAAGGTACTTATAGTGCTCTTTTATTAATTAATTATTGTAATTCAGTTAACTATTGATCTTTACATTTTTATCTTGGGTAGTTTTTAACAAGTATTTGGAACTTCAAAGAGACCAGCTGCACGTAATAAATGTAACAAGTATACAAAAATTATAAGCCTGTTTAATTGTTAGTTTCTGTGTGAGAGTACTTTTTAATGGATTAAGTTTTAACCAAGCTGTCTGGGAAAATATTAAAGATTTAGCAGATTACACACTAAGGTACAATGTACTTTGAGTTTAATTTTAACACTGCAAGGGTAATAGTGCTCCTTAATGCAATGTGTTGCTTCTTCTTACAATTAAACTTTTAATCTATTATGAGAACCATAGAATTTAATTAATGTAATTCTAGCAATTCTAGCCGTATGATGCACCCATAACAATAAATAAAATAAATCTGAACTGACAAAATGACCTGAGTAAAAATAATACACCAAAAGCAAGTAAACAAATTTCCTAATGAACTATATAGCTAAACTATGATTAGGAACAAAGTATTGCCCTACAACACTAGAACAATGGTCCATCTAGTCGAATTAACCTACATCCCTTACCAAGCGTGCAACTGACTAATCATTTCAAAGAAGGTGAATAAAACATTTCCTCAATTGTGCATTATAGATTTAAAATCTTTGAAGCCAAGAGCTTACTAAGCTTCAAAATTGTGGTCAGTATTTATTCAGCTAATGAGAACACCCACCTGGAAGAGCAGAACTATTTTTTACTATTACTCCTACAACTATTTTTTATAGGAGATGCATGGCTTATGTCTTTGGAATAGAAGCTAACCACTAGGCCTATATACACTGATAAGTAATGTCAACCCTAAGGCAGTCCTCTAGCCCAGTAGTTCTCAACATTTTTTGTACCAGGACCCATTTGTAAACA